>NC_041366.1:18600565-18900565 GCF_900634415.1 Cottoperca gobio | reverse complement strand
TTCCTCTACACAAGGAAAGACTAGCTATTAGCTATTCACATTTAGTGTCTTACCTTGTTTGAAGCAGAATCCATAGTGAGGTCACAAGGTCACATGACACGCAAATGGCTAAAGGTGAAAATACCCTTTTACTGATTGTATTTGAGTTTTTAACAGCATGTGTGTGTGTTTCACAAGCACAAATCTGGCAGCTCATTACCATGTTTGAAGAGACTTTTAGGAAATATTAAATATGACAATGATAAGACTATATAAGGTCTTCAATTCAACGATTTTCATCTTAAATTCAAGTCAGCATTTGTTTGTGAATATGTAATTTATATAGCCCACACATTTGCTCCAGCTGGCAGCAGTGTTTGTTCTGTATTTTCTTATTAATAAAACGTTGAATACCAAAAGAATGTAGATTGGGACTTCATCTCATTAGATGATGATGGATTCCTTCCAAAGCACACATAATGCACGTAAAGCTGTGTTTGTGCGTGCGCGTGTTGTGTGCGTGTGCGTGCGTGGGTACACCGATGAATGATTCAGCTCTCACAAATGGAGCATTGGTGTACCACGAGTCTCCCCCGTGCATTGTGGTCATCAAATAGGCAACTCCTCATGCATTCATTAATGTGACTGGCTAATAAAGAGAATGGTGATAGTAAATAATGCAGAGACAAATCCAGCTCTCTCTGGTATGACTGGCATCAGGAATACTCTTCAGAGTTACTTTTCTCTTCGACTTTAGGCGTTGCTGAGAGGTTAAAGCCTGTTTTATAACCAGCGCTGTGAAATCTTGGCTCAGAGAGAAGCTGTAGATCAGCTACACTTTCAGTTTGAGGAATTGAGGTCGCGGTGCGGCGTGATCTGTTGAACCCTATGTGTATTCTGACGCATATTTATTTTGGTCATGACATTTTTATTTCATATTCTTGTAATTTGCAACGGATCCTGATGATAATCCATCCTTTAAAAGTTGACCAGATGCAAAGGAAATGAGTTCCAACTTTGCACGCTGGTTTAAGACGTAAACGCCGTACAGCCGACTTTACAGCTTGAAATCCCCTTATGTCGCCGCTCTCTTCATGTTCTCAGAGGCAAGACTAACAGCGAGCGAGGGGAAGAACTGTATCCGCATCTCGCTGTAACTAAGCCACACGGGAGTTTACTGGGCTGCTGTGCAGGATGTTAATGAAAATGAGAGAATGCTATATTATCTGTCCCAGCAGTGATAGAGGCAATAATCTGAGCGCACTGTAAGTCCGACCACAGAGGATGCATCGTAGTAAAACAGCTTAAATCTGCTTCGCTTTATTGGTGACAAGAGTCACGATGGCCAAATCTTTTCACTTGGCTCTACTTTTTATAGACAGTGAGCCATTTAGAAAACAGATTATATGCACTGTGATGTCGAAGTTATTACATTGTTTGCTCTGTTCAGGGGAAGATAATGAAGTAATCGTGTTTCTTAAAGGCAAACTGAAATTAAAATCCCCTTTCGCAAAGAAGTCAATATATATACGCTCTAAATGTAATTACCAGAGAGAAGGCAGAGCCCTGAGGTCACACCCGGCGCTGTAAGTTTTGCAGAGGTCATTGTTTATCACAACAACTGGACTAAGACGACACTGAGCGTGAGCGCTGCCAGTGACTCAGCAGATGTTGGAATAAACATAAATGAAAAGTAATACCTCGTTGGATTCAGTGCTGTAGTTAGTAAGCTAAGCTACTTTCAGCATGTTCTGCTGTGGATTACATACTTAACGGCGCAATGGGAGATTCCAAATGTTCTATAGGGACAAGATGTCAGATCACAAACACCGAAAGAAGAGGAAAAACATCTGGTAATTTGTAGGATGTATAATTATGACATACATACTGCACGCCACAGAAATTGACAGAAATTCACTCAGAGGCCGAAAGCTTCGACGCAGTTTCCACAAATATGTCCAAGAAATGTAAACTATCCATCATAGCTATAGTATCGTATAGTTTGTATCTCAAAAAAAGTGAAGTGAAACAATAAAGTCTGTCATAAAATCTAAATCCCTAGAGGATAATGATTATGGCCATAATAATGACTGCATAATTAATGTAGCTCTAAGAAAACAATTAGGGCACCATCAGGGAACATAACTGTCACAGAAAATTACACTTTTTTATTTACTACTCGAGATTTTATATCCTCACAAAGCGACGCTACACATCTCCGGCTCAGTCGTCACCGTGGAATCTTATTTTGAAAGAATTAAACTAATGACCTCATAATAAAATACCCTAATAAAACACATTTAAAATATATTGTTGTACGTTGTGGATATCAACTGAAGCATCATGGGCTATTTTCAGGCCTCAAATGTATTAAATATTTATATTTATTAGGGCTGTCAAAATAATTAATCTAATTAATTACATGCTTTGTGATGAGTTAATCAACATTAATCACATTTATCAATATTTGCTGTGAGAAGCATTTCAAAATATTAAAATTGATTTTGCAAGATGAATCAATGAGTAGCATTATAAACTGTCAACATTTACTTTTATTTCAATACTCTTTCTCCAATATGCCATAATTATCTTAGACAACAGACCAACAGTTTGACATAAAGTGCAATTAAAAATCTGGCATAACATCTTTCATCGCACAATAAACAATATGTTTAAAGTTGTGTCTTTGACGCCACGTGTAAAGCCTCCGTTAGCCCCCTGTCCTCTACCTGCAGTCCATTGCAATACATTTCTGATGGAGTTGTTAATGTGTCTCAGGTAGACCGACTCATGCTGCGTCTGAACGCCTGATCGAGAGATGACGAGACGGGTCGCTCACTTTAGCATCAGCGGCGGTGCTAGCTAGCTAGCGCTTAGCTAGTTAGCTCGGAGCTAGCTGCTAAGTGCTTTGCGTTGAGGTGATATTTCAGCTTGAAGTTTTCCGATGGTTCGAACATTCTTTGCTGCAGGAACCACACAGAACGGAGCATCAACAGTTACATCCGGGACTTTATTAATGTAAACTTTCCATCCACTGGGCCAAGTAACGCTTTCTCATCCGCTTCATCATCGTGTTGACGAGGCTGCTGTGGCCGCGCGAAATTAACGCACTAATTTGACAGCCCTAATTTTTTATATATAACTAACATTAAACATTTAGGAGGTATTTGTCACAACGAGTAAAAAGTTATTTTATTCAGTCCGACTGTAGGAGAAACACTGTCAAACATCTGTTATACAACCTACTTGAAAAGAAATCCAAGCAAATAGCTCTTGAGTCTTGCCAACTCTCAACGAGTGAAGTGAAAAGCCGCCGTTGGAAGGGTAAAAGTTTAGTGGTGGAAGAGAAGGGACTCCAATAACTTTAGAAAAAAACCTGCTTTACAATCATTAGCGGCACATTAACCGCCCAAGTATTCTATACCAAGTGTAATTAATCATCAAGCCTCTCATCCAAAGTCATTTGAAGTACTTAAAATGTAATTATTCAGCGATGAACATAACATTTCCAGAGATGGTGTTGAGATAAACCAAGGACACAACAAGGGTTTAGCCACCCCCGCCTCTAGAATATGCTGCTGTCAGATTCGGAGGGCTCATTTGTTTAATGTGATTTCATGAAAGTCATTGTTGCATTGAGAAAAGGCCATACATGACTGAGGGAAGGCGGAGAGGGTGCAGGAACGAGGGGGAGACGAGGAGGGCACTTGTTAATGAAACTCAACCTTAATTGAATCAGATGGAACAAAACCTACTGCAATGCTTTGTAATCGTCTTCTTGTCGCTTTCACTTCCCATTTAAATGATTGTAAATGTGGGTCATTACATTTGCTTTCAGAATAATTAAGTGTTTAGTCCTGATGCAGGGGTGGAATTGGAATGACTTTAACCTGGACATACTTTTTTTTGTGTCAAGTTTGAGGTGGTTCCTCACACATCAACACAAACTGCTCGAGGCATGTTTGGCTGTCTCGTCTCAACCTCTTCACACAGCTTGAAGCTATCAGTAAAAATGATACCGGGCTGCATGTTTCCTACACCCCCTGCTGAGCATGTGAGGCTGCTTTCAATATATCAGGAGTTTATTTCATGCGCTGTCTCACCTCTGGCTGGAAATGACACAAAAGTTAAGAGTGAAAACTTTCAGAGGGACACAGTGCGGATCGGTTTCCATTAGCTTCACTTTAAATTAGCTGCTGTTTAACGGTCAACACGGTGACCTTGACACCACATAGCCCCCGCCACCAGCACACTGCCGTAAGGCCTGGTTGGCTTGGTTAGGTGTGGTGTAGTTCAACACTGGTTGCTGCTATCTAAGTGGAACAAATTTGCCAATTAAGCAAATCCATTTCCTGTTCTCCCCAGGCATTGGCTTATCAGACTCATTTGAGTCCGTCCTGTCCCTGCCTTCTCATCAGCATGTGCATCTCTCTATCGCTTTACCCCGAAGGGGAGATTCTACGACCGACACAGAATGCAAATCGCACTCTGGGTTTATACACTTCCTGCAGCGCACAGAGTTAAACGGGGGGGGGGGGGGGGGGGGCACAGAGTGAGAGAGAGATAAATCAAAGCAAAAACATGAGACAGAAAAAGCAAAGTACAAGACGATTATTTTAATTTACTTTAGCCTAAGATAAGCGTCCCGGAAAATGAACACTCGCCACCAAAGAGGCTTCACGATATACTCTACTCCTACGATCACAGAGACTAGAGGGAGAATTACACCAAGGCTGTGACACCTGTCTACTTCTGTCTGCTCCATACGAATGTCCTTAACTAAATACATTAACTCAAACCACCATACTGAAACTTTGACGTAAACAGATTCAGAATATTAATACATACATATAAATAAACTAACAAACGACGATAACTTTTCCAGCTTCAACATAAGATGCATCATCATATCTGCTAATATAATAATGATATCATTCTGTAATGTCCACATAAGAAGTACTTTTGGTACTTTAACTACATTTTGATGCTACTACTCATAAGATTTTGAACTTTTACTTGTAACAGAGTATTTCTACGCTCTAAATATCTGAGTACTTCTTGTTCCATCCTTCTATGAATACATACAATGCAGCCATTGTTGGTAACGGGGACAGAGAGCGTCACAAACACGAGGCACTTGAACACAACAGTATTGCAGAAGAGGGCGAGTGAGGGATCCTCAGTGAAGGGCAGATCAGTACCGCAGTAATCAATACTTCAACACTCAAACACAGCTCGCTTGTTATCGATACCAACTAAAAAGGATTGATTAGAAAGTTGTTGTGTTATAAGTGTGCTTGCAGGGTTCTGGCAGACATAAAATGCACCTAAATAATGCATGTTTGTGCAACTGAACAGACTCTGGTGACACACGAGTGCCAGAAGTCCACACCACAGCCGTCCGCCTTCTGTCTGCTTTTTGTAAACATTGCAGTTAGGGATTTATTTAGGTAAATGGCCTATTTTATTATTCCATATCACTACATTTTAGTGAAATATTTCGATTTTGCTGGTTCTTTTATTTCACATAAATAACATTTATTTTATATTACAGTAAAAGTCTTGAAGGTCTCATGAGATTTATATTATTATATGCACATTGTTCTCTATAATTGGTGTTTTGATGATCTGAGGACACATTTCAGATAAATATAAATATAGGATTATATGTATTGATGCATTAATGTGTTAGCATCATGTTGTGGTTTAATCCATGTTAACACATCATCATTTATTTAAATCTGAATCTGCGAAGAATCAAGCAACTAAAGCCGTCAAATGAATAATACAAAGTGCAATGTTTGCTTCTGAAATGCGGCGGAGTAGAAGTATAACGGAGCATGAAATGGAAATACTCAAGTACCTCAACATTTTACTTAAATGCAGGACTAAATGTGCTGACGTAGGAGTAGCAGAGGCATGTCAGAGGTCTGTACAATGTGTCCCGGACAGGTTGCCATAATGGTAGGAAAGTGTTAACTTTGTCGGTGAGAGAGGAGCTTTCTGCTGGAGATTGGTGCTGATTCTGACCCTATAAAGCAGATTGGGTACTGACCTGACTGACCCCAAGTATATAAGAGTATGTTGTCGTCAGATATGATTAAATACACTGCATCAGACGGGGTTTGTCGATACAGAATCGAGGCTTGAGCCAAGGTTTGCAGTGAGAGAGTAAAGTATCTACATATATACCTACTGTTTGAACTGTACCTGGAGACTGCTGCTGTAAAATAATGTTCATTTACTGTAATTCATCATTTATGTAAGATTAGCTGCAGGGGATGGACCCTACACCTACATTATCACATAATGCAATTCAACTCCCCTGCAGTAAAAGTACCAGAAGTTTAAAGATGTTTTTCATCAGATAACTTCTGATTCAACTCAAGGGTAATAATGTAATCCCTGTAATGTTGTTCACCACCTTTAGCCTGCACACATACAGGTCTATGTTAATGCACAGAAATTCAACTTTATTGACGTTTTTCTTGCAGGAAAGTAAAACATAGAAGACAGACGGGTCCAAAACACCTACAGTATATATATGTGTGGTACATTGTAAATGAGAAAAAAAGCACTGCTTGCTTTAATAACTGAATAATGATGCAATATAAACAGTAGCTGCACATTTTCCATCTCATTATTTTTGACTTTCATTGTGATAGAAATGAGATTTGTCTTTGAAAGAAATGTTCCTAATGTAATATATCGGAGCATGTCTCTGAATATCTTGCTGCAGGCGATGCATTTAGTTTGACTTGTTACCTGAGGTGACATATCATCCACTGAATGCTGATATCATTTTAATTTACAAATCATAATGGTTAAATCTTGGTTCAATGTTCTCCCTTTCTCTCTAAATACGCGTCCCGTCAATTCAGTGAATCTTCTACATTATATTTCTCCATCACACTTGTTTATAGTCGCCTGCTGCCTGCAGGGGAAAAAAGTTTTTTAGTAGCTTGAATTGATATACGACTGACCTTACGACACGGAAATTCTATAATTATAAAAGTTCCTCTTATCGACTAGTTGGTGACCAATAGCTTCATCCCCTTTTAATTAATGTGACCTTTTCTTACAGCATTGCAAACACATTCATGATGCTTTAATTTAAAATAGTTAGAAAGTGAAGACATACAAGTAAAGCAATAGAAGGCTGGAGCTGCTGAGTCGTGCTTTTGGGGTCAAAGCTGTTTTTAAAGAGCCTTTAACGTTTCCTCTCTGTGACATCGGAGAGGGTTTTTTTTTTTTAGGGAGAATCTTTTGGAATACTGCGGACAATTCACAGCCGGTGTATAATGTGACCCTGGTGGAAGAAGAAATACAGAGCTAACCTCTGTCAGGCTTTTGTGAAAGAGGCTGTTGCAGTATTTTCAGAGAAGGTGATAAAGCACAAATCTTCTACTTGTCAAGGTTAATTCCTTGCTCCCCAGATGCTGCAGTAAAATTAGAGAATGCAAACGTTGTACAATCGGAGGAGGAACAACTTTGGACCAGACTTTACTTTATATGTTAGAGCCAGGGGTGTCAAACTCATGTTAGTTCAGGGGCCACATGCAGCACAATGTGATCTCAAGTAGGCCGGAGCAGTAACATCACAGCATAATAACATATAAATAACCACAACTCCACGTTTCCCTTCGTTTTAGTGCAAAAAAAATACATTCTGAAAATGTTCAAACTTAATCTTTTTACAAAACATTATGAACAACCTGACATTTCTTAAGAAACAAAGGAGCAATTTCAACAATATTATCAGTTTATCATTTACACATGTGTGTTACAACGTACAGATCACAGTGTATCTACAAAGGCTTTTACGTTATGATCAAATCATAAAGTTTCCCGAGCCGCATGCCCCTGTGTTACACTCTAAGACACAGACACACAGATAAGTACGGTGAGTCAGTAATCCTTTAAAATGCATTAAAGCAAAAATAATAATTGGTGAGATGAAACCACAAGATAAGTGTGAATTTTGTATGATTGAAATCGAAATGTTGCACTTTTTCTTCCCCACCATGAAAGGTTTAAACAGACTGCTTGAGCAGATTAATGGCAGCAGCTGTGGAGAATGTAATACAGCATGGACGGCAACACAGGGGTTGATTAGACATTGAAGGTGTGAAATAGTGAAAGGCATAAAATATAAAGAGCGAGATTGATAGAATGACCGATGCAGCCCACCAGTGGGGTCGCTTTGTTTGTCTTGACGGCTGTGGAGCCAAATGATGAAAAGACTTAAATTAAAGGCACATGATGAAAGACTTCTTGGGCCATCAAAAGGAGAAAAAAAAACAGTTTGTGACAACATGACTCCTGATTTATTGATTTTCCTGCTAAATTTTTTCATCCAGGCCGCTTCGAAAGAGCAAAGCAATCTCTGAGTTTGTTGGCTGTTATTATATTCCCTTGGCGAATGGACACTCTCCACAAACACACAAACACACACACACACACACTGGAGTACAACCCCATGCACAAACACATGGAGCTCCCAGTGGGGCAGAATTTTAATCCTCAAATACACTGCCATAAATCAAACCCCACTCCCTCACGCCCCAGCTCGTCTCTCTCAATGAAAAGCTCAAGCCAGTGGCACATTAATAGCAATTTACAGGGCCAGTCATGCGAGGAGAGGAGCATCAACAGAGCATCCTTTATTTTGTAATTCCTTATTGCTCACTACACGGACACTGAATTGGTAAAGAGTAGTAGATGTGACCTACCTCCTGCATCGCTCCCTCTGAGTGGATGTGCTAAACTACCTTTACCACAAACCCCTAATCTGTAGCCTACTTGATATATATATATATATATATATATATATATATATAAATATATATATATTAATAATAATTGAATTAAGGAATAACATCAACCGTTTCCTTCAAATCATGTACTAATCAATTACTCAACACGTTTCACATGTTAGCTTAAAGTTGTGCATTAACAGTTGAAATAGCTAAAAGTTATTAAGTGTTTAAAATAGTTATATATAGTCGGAGAAGGGAAGTTTGGGGTTCCTTGTTGGAGCTGCTGCCCCCGCGAAAAGTAATGGAATATTATAAAAGTAATAAATAAGATTGAAATTGAAATAGTCAGTTAATGCTAGCTACAGTAAAAGTGATAGCGGTTGCAATCATAAGCTAGCTAAAAAGAGGCTAATGGGTGAACGTTTGAAATAGTTAGCCAACAGTAGTGGATACATGTCTGTATGTCGGTTATGAAAAAATATCACAACACATAACATAACATCCACATTATAATCTACTCACTTCATGCATCAGAACAGATCTTGAGTGTGGCAGGTGCACTCGAGTGCAGCGGTGGGAGTGCGCTAACGTCTGACAAAAAAAGGTTAGGAACCCTCTGAATAGCACTGAACCTGTCCTTCTCACACATTTACCAAACACACAGATAAACATGAGCTGAAGCCAAACACTATCTATAAAACTATATTCTATATCAGATCAAGGACATTTCTCTTAGTAATTGATATTGTAACACTGATCAGATTATTTCTTCTGTCTGTAAATGAAAGTGAGTTACTCATGCAAACACTTTGCTGTTTTTAGGTGGAATGGCTAAAAAATGAAGAACCTCTCAACTCTGGCGGCGCCATTGATTCAAGAGGCGACCACAATCTCATCGTCTCTGAAGCCCGTCTCTCTGATTCCGGAAACTACACCTGCGTTGCCAGCAACATTGTGGCCAAGAGACGCAGTGCCACAGCCACTGTTGTAGTCTACGGTAAGATATCAAATTCCAGATTTCAAAGCATGCGTCTACGGTTAGATTCTGTCTCAATTCTTTAGTTTTGCAGGACAGCGAATTAAAATACGATGCCACACAGCGTTCCTGTCTGCATCTAAATATCAACTTTCTCACTGGCACCTCACGCATATTCCCCAAAGTCATGAAGATAAAAAGCACTGCTCAACCACAGCGTGTGGTTTTCTTCTCCACACGAGAGTCTAATGAGCAGGTAATGGGCAAGTGATCCCTCATGTGTAAAAACAAGGAGACAACGGCACAATATTTACAAGAACTCAATTATTAATGGTGGAAAGGCGGCGGCGACGTCTGCTGTCACAACTCCCCGTCTTTTATCTGCAAGTGCTGAACACCTTGCGTGTAACGCTTTGTAAAGCTGCAGGCCAGCAGACACTGTTCCAGCATTTCATCCGCCCTTTAGAAAACTCTGCCGAGACAAAGGAGAATAAGTGAAATTATAATGTCATACGAGCACCACCTCGTTGCACACCAGAGGAATACCTGGTTAATTGGACTCTTCCGGTGCTCATTGTACTGACCTTTCATTCTGTTATTTTTATTTTTCCAGGAAGGACATTTAGCTGCTGCAGGAATTCATCTAATTCTTTGTGACACGCCATTGTTGAATCCCATCAATCATTAAATTCTTTAATGCTAATGAAGTCTAGACGGGCTTACTACTCCCTGTAGCCTCTGACAGATGTACAATACTAGTATTTCTTCTTGTCCTATGACAGAAAGCAAATGAGCAGCTTCGTCAATCGTCCCGCATCATTTTAGGCGACGTATCAAAAGAAGGGAAGACACCATTGATCATCTTTGATAAAACACCGTAGTTGTATTTTCCTCGTGAGACGTTCACTGTCACTTTTGAGTTGAACCCCGGTGATGCAGTTTTTCTGGTGCAGAAAACGTTGCAGAATGTAGGCCAGTTTTCAGTCGTGTAAGTATCTGTTCATTCCTGTCCTTTCATCCTGTTCCTTTCATCCTGTTATAGTAAATGGAGGCTGGTCATCGTGGACAGACTGGTCCCCCTGTAATGTACGCTGCGGTCGCGGCGTGCAGAAACGTTCCCGCACTTGCACAAATCCAGCTCCTCTCAATGGGGGAGCGTTCTGCGAGGGCATGTCGGTGCAGAAGAGCACCTGCAACACACTGTGTCCAGGTAAGCACGGGGAGATAGTCTTCATGCTCTTAGTGTTTGTGCATACGCTCATTCTGTGGTCTCTTAGAGGTTTTAAAGCTGTCCTCACACTTCACAGGTTCCAGTTAATAATTCTGTTCAAGTCATGAAAATCCTCAAATTGCTTTCAGCGGTGCATTCAAGGAAACTCTGAGATTGGAGATTTAGGAGCTTGAAAGCATCGCATTCATGAGCTTATAGTGTGACTTTAGTTATTTCTTGCAATAAAGGGAGAAAAGGGAATAAAGTGTACAGTTTGGGGGAAAATGCTCATGTGCTTTCTAGTTAGATGATAAGATTAATATCTTATATCTGCATGCAGACTGGAAGCAGCTGGAGAGCCTGCCTCTGTCCACCTCCCACCACTAAAGCTCACAAAACACTCGTGCTATACACTGCATCTGTGAAATATGCACTGAACTATGTTATGTTAGTCTTTTTTTTTCAAATATTTGCACTATAACTTTAACATTAGTCATATTGTACATATTTCTTTGTGTGTGTATTGTACACACATTGTGTAAAAAACATAACTTAGTGTTGCAGACATCAACCCATAAAGCTTCAAAACGTTATTTTACACTTAAAATAACGTACAGATTTAACAAACCAGTCATTACATGTTAATAACAAGTTAGATATGCAGATTGTTTTACATTTGCACAGAGCCAGGCTTGCTGAGTAGCTAAGGCTTCACACTTACGAATAAGTGTGTTTCCCAAAATGTTTTCTTAAAGACTGTTTTGCAGCCAACTCTAGGAATCTTCAGTGTCAGCGTGTCCTTGAATGCATCAGTGTGGAGCGGTTTCTCTCTCCTCACAGATGCATTAACACACAATAAACTCAGTAAATGTGACAAAAGGTAAATGCAACAAAATGGTCCCTGTGATTGATTACTCAGGAGCGTTTAAAGCGTGGATTTTAATACCTGTAATTAAGCGTGTCAGTCTTGAAAGGTAGGAAATCAGTCTAAAAGCTCGATGCACACTTTGCAGTTAGTGGTAAGTCTTCTTTCTACCAGTTACATTTCACTGTGAATGTATCGCACGTCTCCTCTGCTGATAGTGGTTTGAATCTGAAATCTAATACAACGGACCTTAAAGACAGCAAATGAAGAGAAAATGTATGGGAAATGGAAAGATGGCTGGAAAAAAAGAATTTAAGAGAGAAAAACAAACAGCAGAATCTCAGGATGTGAGAGGAAGAGGAGAGCAGCAGTTCCAGTTATCAAACTTCCCTATAATCTGCTCTGCCCGAGTGTTTTTCCGAGACAAGCCCAAATTTATGATTTCAACCACAGCAGCAGCAATAAGGGAAATGCTCATCAGGTTTAAAAACAAGTTATCAGCAGAAGGCAGTGCACTCCGCTTTGCCAACTGCCTCCTTCTGAAGAATTCTTTCTCCTGCATCTGAGTTTGAACATAAGCAGGGTGCACTTGCGTTTAGATTAGCAGGAAGAAGGGAACCTTTAGAGCATCGGGAGGTAGAAAGGAGACTCGATGGAGTACGGCGTAAGCAGAGTGTCTTTGTGCTCTAAGGCAGCACAACATGTTGGCACCCTGAGGAGCAAAGCGTTTCCGTGAAGTTAGCGGTGCAGCTGTTACCTCGAAAGTGTTTTCTCATAAACTCCCAGAGAACTCTTCAATGAAGCGACGTAGGCCTATTTTTAAATCTTTTATGAGAAATGTAAGCGTCTTTGTCATGTGAGTTTAAAAACAAAAATCTTGTTAGGTTGAAATTTGACGCGGAGGTCAAGAGTGTGTGAGGTTGTGTGTGTGTGTGTGTGTGTGTGTGTGGATGCATGAACGTGTGGATTTGTTTTGTGCATCCCTAAACATTTGTATTTGCCTTTGATTCCCTCAGTGGATGGCAGCTGGGGCGAGTGGAGCGAGTGGTCAGTGTGTAGTTCAGACTGTGACAGGCAGCGCAGCAGAGAGTGTACGGCTCCGGAGCCCAAACATGGAGGACGGCTGTGTGACGGTGTGGCGCTGGCTCCAGACAACTGCACCGGCGGCCTCTGTACACAGAGTGGGTAACATCCCTCTCTCTCTCCCTCTCCACTGCTTAACAATGAGAAAAAGATAGTTTTGCATCATTACTGTCACTCCCATTGTGTTCAGGGACTGTGTCATTATAGATTTACTGTTCATAATTTTTGGCAGTGTGGGCTAGATCATGATCGTCATTATAATCATGCTCATTACCAGCGCTCTCATCCATCTTCATTATTCATCCACTCCACATACACAACACAGAGTGTGCACGGCCATGGATGCATACACAAGTAGTAATTAAATCAACTAAGACGTGTAGCATTCAAAAAGGTCAAAGAGAAACTCTCAAATTCTGATGTTTCTGTCTTTGCAGATCGAAAGTTGCTACACGATGCTAAACCACAGGGTGAGTTTCTCCTCATCTTCCATTACTTACTATTGCTTTAAAGATATCTCCGCCTACAACCATGGCCCGGCAGAATACTTTACTTTACACAATGACAAGACAGTACTTGATGTTAATTGCGCTGGAGGTTGTTTGTTGTTTCCATGGAGCCTCTCTGCTCTTAGCTGGAGTTGGAAAGTAACATAACGTCTGCGTTTGACGAGGGCAGTGCCAACTCCATGCTATAATTGAGGACTCTGACTCGGCGTGGTGAACTGGCAGTGTGTGAGAGAAACACGGCAAACAGAGGAGACAAACCTCAAATTGTGAGTTTCGATTGTGCGGCTTTTACGGCCACTAAACCTGCGCAAATGGCCCCTTCCTATGCAAAGGAGCCTCATTGGGAAAACAATTCACAAAGTGCTAATAGCCAAACGCAGTAACAGTGAAGTAACTGAAGCGCATTTAGGCTCAAACCCATTTGTTTTGACAGAAAGGCTCCCCAACATGTACATGATGAAGAAAGAATGAATGAAACATAAGGTTATTATACAAACAAATACACTTCCCTCTCCCTCTTTACCCTAACCCGGGGCTTACATCTCCTCTTTCCTCTCTCAGTTGCCTTTGGGAGGTTTGAATGGAAGTGGCTCTCCTGACTCTCACCCCTCACAACTGTCACATTGGCCTCAAGCTCATTTATGCTTTGCGACGTGCATAATTGCACTGAGCTATTTGCGCTGTAATATTCTCAGCATCGTTATATCTGGAAACGATGCGCATCTCTTGGTGCCATCAGCCGCCGCAAACCGTTCTCTGTGAGCGCCGAGAAACAGGAAGCGAGACTTCTGATTTGATGTCTTGAAAGTAGCCGTGGTATAAGAGGAATAAATCACTGTGACAGGTTATGAAAACTAACACGCTCTGCATTGTGGATTCTTCCGTACGTAGAATAGAGGCGAGAGAGTATTTCAGATACAGATGTTATGACTGACAGGTAGCATACATTGTTTATGAATAAGAAATGAGGAAATATAAGGAATGTTTAGGTTCATTGCGAGCGTATATGTTAGCAGATAGGAGAAGAAGTATTCCATTCTGCTTGAGATGTTTCTGACAGGTTAGTTTCTCACCCTTAGCATCCATCTTCACTCCATTTACCAAAACACACCGTGCGTTGGATCAGGCCACTTGTTAATGGACAGTCATTAAAGTAGAATACTGTTTCCTCCTGTGTTGTTGGACTGAACATTGTGTTTTGTAGGACACACTTAAGTATTACCTTCTGTGTCTAGATGCTGTAAACTTCCAATGCCATTATTTAGCTATACATCAGGTGAAGCTTTTCCAGCCAAGTGGCCGTTGCTTTGTGTTCATGCATCTATTGCTTTGTGCATTATTGCCGTCTAGGGTAATGGACCATTTGTGTGTTGATTACTGCTGCATATTTTACCTACTAAGCCACAGGCGCATGTTCTTCGCACTTGTCCTTTTACACATTTATGTACTTTTGTTTGTCATAAAAGTGAGAAAGAATGCCAAAACTTCCCGAGCCCCCAATTAACCTGCTACTGTAGCTTTGCGTATTTTGTCAATTTCTCCTCATTTGAGCTTCAGGCTACTTAGAGGATTTCCCAGCATGTCCTGTTTCATTGCAGATCTCATTATCTTTCAAGAACAAGCTAGCAGCCCCTTTATTTCCCACTCGTTCTCTTCCTTTGTGGAGTTGGGCGCTGCAGTACTGGTGGGACCAGATAGAGCATAATCATTGCCGATGAGCTAATTTAATGAATTGGTTTTGTCACATTATCCCAGCGGAACGCAGAGTGTTTCCAACACCAGAGCCGAGCAGTGTTTGAAATGACAGTCAGGTGCTGGGTTGATTATAATCGCCTTCCTTCTGAGGTTCCTCATTAGTAGCTTTAAACTCTCCACGATGGGACAACGAAGCCGTGCATCGGGAAGCAGCGAATAGAAAACAAAAGACTTAGTTTGAAACCAAGGTAGACTTGCCTCCTATAACACACTGTCGTATCTTTAATTTAGCTGAAGTTCCTTAGCAACGCAGACTTTCACTTTATTCTGGGAGGAAAATGTCTCCCAGCTTCCTAATTAAGCGGCGTCGACTCGGAAAGCAAAACGTTGCTAAAAAATCTGCTTCTCTCTCTCTCTCTCTCTCTCCTTATACTCTTACTTTCCAAGACGTGGAGAACAGCAGTGATGTGGCCTTGTATTCAGGCCTCGCTGCGGGGGTGGTGACAGTGGTGCTGCTGATCATCGCTGTCACTCTTTACCGACGGAGCCAGAGCGAGTACGGTGTGGATGTCATCGACTCCTCCGCCCTCACTGGGGGCTTCCAGTCCTTTAGCTTCAAGACCTCTCGTCAAGGTGAGCCAGTCTGTGTCTTCGTGCCTTCCCACCACATACTTTACCTGAAGTAACTCTTCATTTACGTGAGGTTGAAGTAACAGAAAAGATAATGCAATATTTAATGAAAGTTTTATAATCCCCTCTAATAATCTGATAAAGTTCTACAACATATCCGGAGGATGACTCCTTTGATCATTCACTGAATAGTGTGTGTAGAAAAATATAGCAAGTTTTGTAGATGATTTGCTTGTGTTTGGTGCCATGTTGGATGATTTCATTAATTCATTAGAGTGTGCACGCTGTTTGACTCGTGCTTAATTACACTCAGCACACTCCATAAATTAGAAAGTAGAGCTGATACGTGTAATTACAGAACCGTATGGCTCGCTTGCATGTTCACATCTATCATCTATCACTCCTGCTGCTGGATGATAGCTACATGTATCTAATAAGCTACGTATGAAGCATCCCAAACAGTGTACAGACCGACAGACTTTGTGTTTTGATAAGCATATAAACAAACTTTTGTGATTTTAAAGATACACAAAGTGTACTTTGCAATAAGAGGTTTTTAAAGAGCTAGAAAAGTGCACTTAATAGAGAGCAGATCTGCGTTTGATTGAATAGAATACAAATCACAACTGCCCCGAGTCTAGACTGCAAGTGTATCAGATGTGTTTTTCACTTGCACATCTGTTATCTCTATCTCTCTCACGCACACTCAACCACACACACACACACACACTTGCTACACACACACACTCTACGCAGTGCCCTGACAGGAACTATTCCTAATCCCTAGAAGGAAACTGAAGGAGTCGTCGATGACTTGCGGCCTCTACCGGCGGGTTAAGAGGAACGATGAGTCAGCAGTCAATGATTGTATAAAACAGTCAATAAAATGTGTTTTTCAAACAGTGTGAATCACCTCTAACCCCCCCGAGAGGATCTCGAGCACGCAGTCGTAGGAGAGCGCCAGAAGATGAGGCAGATGGGTCCAGTAGTATACGAGATAACGATGCATAAACACGCAGTCACACACGACCAAACACATAATAAAAATAGCTCTCCTCGACCTTATTTGCTTAAACACAACCTCCCTTTTGCACTAGGGGAAGAAAAGAACATTTATCACAAGCACAAAAAACGATCCTGTAGCCAATGAAAATAGTATTTAAATACAGCGTTAAGTTTCTTTACTTAAATTGTAAAGAGTTTGGGGATTTGGTTGATTTAATTTGAATAAAATAACAAAATGAAAAGTAGGTTTTTGACTACACTTGCGATCACACTATTATAATTAGTTTGAAGATTCAAAAGACCCTGAAAATACTTTGAAGATCAATTCAAGTCTGCAGTTTGCCTGCTACAGTGAGATGGCATTATAATATAAATGAAGTGTCATTCTCCTCCAAACACAGGAACAATGCACAAATGAAGACGGGAGAGCAGACACGGCTCTCATTTCTCAGCTTGTCTCTGCGAGGGTGAACAGAAATATACAACACACACACTTTCAAACTGAGGAGACCGCAAGATACAAGATGTGCTTGTGATTCTGTTGGGCTCAAACACTGTAAATGTACTCGCATATTAATGTCAAGCAAGCCATACAGTTTTGTATTTGTATGCATTAATGTTTATGCGGATGAATTATGCATACTTTTCCTTGTATTGTGATGTAACTACATCAATTATTTAAATGCGTTAAGGGCCAAAATGACCAGAGTTTGTTTACTTCTGGAGATTCTTGCTGTAGTGCACTAAATGTCCAATAACATACAGTATGAAGCTTAATCTGCAAAGCACTACATGCAATTCATTGTGAACAACACTGGCGATGCAAGCAATACACGTGCACTGAAAAGCCCATTCTGCGCTCTACAAACTATTTTACAATATAACCCTTATCTATTATTACTTCGACCATCTTTACCACCATAACTTAAGCAAACTGCTAAATAAGTATCGTGACGGTATTAAGTCAGTTCGTGGCATTATTGGCTGTTATTGGTATTACAACAAAACTTCAATTGATTTAATTGATTTCTCTTTTAGCTCCATTTTACACCCAGATCCCCGAATGGATCGTGGCTCCTTGTTTCCGAGCATGAAAACATCAGTGGTGTGTTTTGCGCCACAGATTGAGGCATATTTTTACAAGGCTGGCGTGATGGGTCGCCACAGCAGCAGCTCTCAGCAGGGCATAATAAAGTTCATTTTGATCACACAGCAGGAGCCGGGGAAAGCTTTAATCTCTCTCCCTGTTCTCCGCGCTAAACCAGCCCAACCTCCATAAATTCCAATGTGCCCTCCTCTCCTCATAGGTTGCACACTGCTGCAGTAGTTACACAGTAATCATTTCATTTCCCTCCTTTTGCAATCACGTCCTTGATCATGAGTCACTATGACAACAGCTTACCCAATTCCCAACTAAATAAATCGGCAATGAACATTTCTTTGCTCATTAGGAGAAACCGCACGGCTTAGTTAACGGTGTCGTCATTCAATGCTCGCTGAAGCAGCTGTCAACAAGTCGTTAATCACAAAACAGAATTCACCTTAAACAGATTCATCTTATCTATAATAACTCTGTGTTTCCTGATTGATCCACAGGGTGCAGGGGTTTAATTCCAGTACAACATACATACACATGGCTGCCTGTAGCTACAGCAACACCCTAAACCCCTACGACATCAGATTAAAACATGCTTCTACTCCCCGGTCGTTGTTATGTGCCCCTTTAATTGAGTCATTGTTATGGTAAGGAGTTCCTGTTCCCATGGGGATTGTAATTATAATAATACTCATAGGTGGTTAAAAAGTAATTGTCATGACACCTTTTAGGTTTAATTGTTGTCGATAGAGACGGCGTCGTACTTTGTGGAAGTGTCACTCTTAAAGATGTCTAATTGTTGACAGTAATTTGCATTTTCTCTTTGTGTGTTTTTCAGCAAACCCCCTGCTTATTAATTCATCCATGCAACCTGATCTGACAGTGTCGCGTACCTACACCAGCCCCATGTGTTTTCAGGACTCCATTGACAAGGAGCTGATGGCCGAGCGCTCGCTTCTTGACCCATTGCCTGATCTCAAGGTCAAAGGTCAGAACATAGACCCTGTTGAAAAGCCACACGCCTGTGTTACCTACTTTTGGAAAAAGGCTAAAATAAGGTTGTGCTGTCGCAGTCGGAAGGATAATCCATCTTGCTTTGAGGCAATCCTTAAGAAAGCTGTCATAAAAGAAAAATGGTCATCACCTTGAAGGGCATCACGAATTGACCATTCGCTAAGCCGCGTCCTCCTTAGTTACTATTGCTACGCCTGTCAAGCTTTGTGTTCTCGCACGGCACATCTGCAGTTTACAGTTGCACAGATTTAAAAAGAAAGAATGGCTCCTTGATTTCAGACGCAGGTAGTTTCACATCATACTGGCTGAAATCAGCTACAGCAACATTAGCTCCATGAGCTGGTTGAAAACGCCGTCTCCACGTGACTTTTGAGGATGAGGACGACCAATGTGTTGGCCACCATAACACTATCTCAGATAACTCTCCAGGCAGTAAGCCAGATAGCGAGACATGCTAATGTTTGCAGATAAGCACACTCGTTTTATCTCTTCCTTACAATTCTGCCCGTGTGTTTTTTGGGTTTGGAAAGGCTAAATGAAAGACGCCACCCGTACAAACTCTTTAAAGGGCTCATTTCCAGGTTCATACTTGTATTTTAGGTTTCTATTAGAACTTGTTTACATGCTTTAATCTTCAAAAAACTATTTATATATTGTGTCTGAATATACCTGTATTCACCAAGCTTGGTTTTCTCTCGTCTGCTCTGATTGGCTTGCGAGTAAAATCATAGAGGTGGTCAAAAGTGCAAACAATCATGAGCATACAACTGCGAACAGCAAGAATCTTGCAGGTACTTCAAATAGGTGAAATCCTTTAAGTGCAGAACAACAGCTTCAAATAAGCCAAACCAAAGTGCAACATACAGAAACAATAGAATATGAATTCAACTATGAGCTACAAATAAGCTAAACTAATATTTCCCAGTTGGTTGGTTGGTGGGCACTTCAGATACACACGTGTTTGAGCACGAGCACTGAAAAAAAGTGAGTTTTTCATGATGCGTCCCCTTTTAAGTATCCCTCTTCCTGCAGCCACGTGCACACTGCGTCAGTGGAGAAATCCAAAGCTTCAAAGGTGCCTAATTTTGGTTGCTGCGCTGTGATTGAACTACTGCGGTTTGGGGGTCACTACATTCGAATGTTTCTTTCCTCTTCTCTTTATGATCAGAGTTTGTTTAACTGCAACAAAGTCACTGTAACGTCCTTGTGTCTCTAGGGGCGGCAGAAAGGGCAGAGTACCACGTCATGTCCCACCCTCAGACGTTTCCGAGGGGCCTGGCTCCGGACTACAGAGGGGTCGCAGTTGGGACGACGCTGGGCAGAAGAGGCAAGAACCTCTTCGCTCCACAAGTCTCTTTGACTCCCAGCAGGCCTCTTCACAAAGCAACTGCAGTGTTTGGTCATGCTGGAGGCAGGCTGGTGGTGCCTAACACAGGTGAGCCCACTGCGGGGGAATTTCATTTGATACGTCCCCGTGTGTAAACCCAACATAACTTCAACATGAAACTAGAAAATCGCAGTGAAGCTGAAATCTATAACTTACAACACTTTGAACTGCTGCACAGCTGATACAGGGAATCTAGTAATGCATGTTGAAGCTGTTTGACCTTGTCAGTGTTGGTATGCAGCACATATATAGAAATGTTTTGATCGACCAACATGAATTTATTATTTACTGAAGTGAAATTGGACAGAATTGACATTTATAACCCGATCAACATTTCTCAGCGTATGGAAAGTTCTTCTAACCATTCTGAATGCATCATTTTATATTTAATTTAAACACAATGTACATGATGAAGAAAATGTAAACCTGTGATGCTCAGCCTACCGCTTCATTCAGGCAGCTATTTCATCATCCTGTCCCTCGAGGGCCTTTATCAACTGCGGTGTAGATTGGCAGTAATTGTTTATCGTACAGTACAATATCGTGTATGTGTGTGTATCTAACAAACAGACAGTGTATGTGTGTGTGTGTGTGTGTGTGTGTGTGTGTGTGACAAAGAGACTCCTGGCAGCATTGATTCACAAGGCCTTCTGGACTTGCTCCCGTCACCTCTTCCTGGTGCCATCACTTCTCTGTCTATCACCTTTAGTAAAGAAGTCTGACAGCGGGGCAGGTGTGAGTGTCTCGCTGTGTGTTGATCAGTTTTTTGCATGCCTGTTTCTCTGCAGGGATAAGTCTGTTGGTGCCCCACGGGGGGATCGCAGAAGACACTACCTGGGAAATGTACATGATCATCAACCAGGAGGACAGCAGGTGAGGGACTCTCACTCTCACGCAGTCTGCTTCATAGGCTGCTCTCTTTTAATCTCTCAACCCATCGCACCGCATCTTTCATCCCTCTTACTGCCACGTCGTCTGCTCCTCTCTTTGCTGAACATGCACCACAAACGGCTCACACAGATCCTGTCATGTGAATACGCAGTCCCTTGTACTTACACATACAGATGCAGACATATACCCACCCAGCATGGGCTCCTTTCTCATTTTGCAGTCACTACAGGGGAGGACATGATGTGTCATAAATACATTGGCAGCTGCAGACAGATTGCATTGCTGCCTTAAGCAACTATCTCAGCAGAGAAAGATGCACTCCATGGATCTGGTTGCCTGTTTTGTGTTTGTCGACATAACAGTGACAATATCTTTTTCCATCGTGACTGGTTAGGACATACTTGTGAACTTTGTACAGCCGCGATGACGGTGATATTGATTAGGTGTTTTGGCTCGGTGCAACGCGATGTGCTACCAAGTTTGGATGGCTGTTGCCTGGCAGGAGTCTATTTCTGTAACATTGATGTAAAGACTCCTACAAAGCTATTACTTGAGGAGGAAATGGCAGTATAGATAAGAACCGTTTGAAAAGCGGGGTAATACCTTTGACTTCTTTGCAACTGAGCCTCAAAAGGTTTCTGACAACCAGAATTCAGTTTCTGGACATGTTCTTGATTCACAGCAGACAGCATCAATGTGTCAGTGTGTCAGTGTGAAACCCCGCTAGCGAAATATTGCCCTAACAACACAGCTAACCGCCTGTGCTTCTCAATAAAATTCGATTTCGACATCGGAGGGAGAATCAAAAGTGGCATTCTCGCCTCATCTCCACCCACACATCAAGAGCCGAGGGTCATCTGCGTAAAGATACAGATCAAAGGTCACTTCTAGGTTGTGGCTCATTGCTCAGTTAGTGGACTGGTAATACACTCCCCTGCCTAAAGTCTCCGCAATTCAGCCGAGCCACTGCCCTCCAGACTCCTGCTTTGCTCTGATAAGCCTGATGCTGTTTACTTCTCTGGCTGCCGTTGGAGAAGCTGCAGGATCCGTGCCCCACTGAGCTGTCAGTCAGAGCCTATCTTCTGACAGCCGCAGAGTTCAGGGGAGAAATTGGATCCTTTCTTCCCATTCAAACTGGGCCATCTACATAAGACGATGTTTTCCACTGCAAAGAATAGGAATCGATCAGCTTTGGCTCAGTTTCAGGTGTTCGCAGGAGATTTCATTCTTCCTCGAGGCTTTACGAGGTTGTTGTGTGTGTGATCTTCTCCAGCTCTGCAGGAGACGGGGAGTAATCCAAGGACACAATCACAGTGTGTGACAAAATATGCCAATATGAAATAAGATGTGACTCGCACAAGTTTGTGTCAATTAGTTGAGCAATATCATCCTCATTGGTATGCCTCATTGGAGGCAGCGGCTCAGACTAGGCTTCCTTTGAAAGTTTTAGTTGATGTTGAGTATTAACATTTGAGAAGTTATTAATGAATTAAACTGTCAGCAGCACAAATGAGATGCCATTCACTTGTATTGATCTGCATCGAGTTATGTTCTTCTTTTTCTGTCTTTGTTTAATTTAGATGAACTGACACTTTGAACTTATAATATTAACTCAGATATAACTACTAAACTCTGACTCCATACTTCTGTGAGAGCGTGAAAGACTGACTGTCCCTAATGAGTCGTTGTCTTTTATATTTGTGGTCTGAGCAAAATAATTAAAGCAAAGAATGTCACGCTGGATGCTGTATGTGTGAAAAAGTGAAAGAGGCGTGTTGCGTGATTCAACTAATAACCCCAATCTATTATCTATACTTAAACCATCATCCTGGAGTGATATTTTTTTGTTCTTCCACAATCAGAGATGCTAAGTAACCATCTTTAATCTATGCTCACAGGCAATCTGGCTAATTATCATAGTCTCAGCAGCAGGTAACCTTGGTTTCGTCTGATCCTGGGGCTGATTAGCACAAAAGTGCAGCTGCAGGGCCACGGTGCTCTCTGGATGTGTGATATTATTTTTAGACGGCGTATCGTAACCTCTTTAAAATGTTTTGATTGATAACGTTATAATGGAGAAGCTCCAGAAACTGTTAAAATAACAGGGCCAAAACAACAGGCTTTTCTGCGTGGGAACGCTACCATCACAACACACGCACACGCACACACACACACACACACACACACACACACACACCAATTCAATGTACTACCGTAATTCTCAGAGCTAAAACAATTACTCAATTAATCGATCAATTGGTCCAAAGAAAATTAATAATATAATATTAACTAATACTTTTTTCAGACATTTTTTAAATTAAAAATGCCAATCTTTGGGTTTCTCCATTCTATATCATCAAGCTGAATATCTTTATGATTGGAATTGGGACACCGCTGTTGGTTATATATGGAGTCAGGTGTTACAGTATGTAAGTGTCATTTGTGTGCACACATGTGTGGCTCCATGCACACTTCACACATGTGTGGTGCATCTGTGCATGCTTCATCTGTGCATGCATGTCAGGGCTGCGGTTGCCTTAACGATGTTGAGAAATATCCCCGCTGCTCCAGTGACAACAGCACCAACATCGTGTCCTGTATATGTGAGTTGTCCAGGCGGGCCAGCTGCATGACTGATGGTGGTCCCATTGATTGCTCTCAGTCTTCGGGGCTTCCAGCCAAGATTGGGCCCCTGGCCAAGAGCAGCTTGGCCCAGCTAATCTGTCACCAGGCTGGCCAGAACAGGCTTCATAAGCTCCATCGACCCACCAAGCTTACACGCTGTGTGCTAAAGCCTGTCCTCCCTAGCCCCACTGTCCATTAGTCTTGGTGCTTTAATCTTCCTCTATCTGTGTGTCTGTGTGTCAGCTAGTCAGGGATTGATTCATTATGAGTGTCCAAGGATTTGAGTTTACTTTGTTCATAGAGTCACACTCTGCTATTTGAATCCTTGTTTAAGCACCGATTCATTAGTAATGATGATCATTTCTATATTAAAACATTTATTTTTCAGTATTATAACGCAGGGGAATAGAATGGACTTGCATTAATGATTGTGGCGTCGTGATGTGTGTTGTTGACTTCACTGTATGTGTGTGTGTATCTGTGTGTGCAGCGCTGTGTCCGAGGAGCCAGAGATCTTCCTGAGCCCTGCAGTCACGTATGGCCCGCCAGGCCTCGACCTGTCCTGTCCTATAGCCATGACCATAGCCCATTGTGCGGAGGTTGCTGCCGATAATTGGACCATCCGACTAAAGAGGCAGACGCAGGACAACAAGTGGGAGGTGAGCAACGTCAGTGCAGAATGTTAACAAGTGCAAACACACAACTTTCACCAGTGCCAGGAATATCAAAACCATCTGATAAAAACTGCTACCACTTACTTAGGTGAACATCCAGCAGTGTGGTCCCGCAAGCACGGAGCCGCTTTCAGGGTTGCCAGCTCAGATGTGTTATTCTGCTTTCAAGCTACCTCATGATGTCATGCATCCAAAAAGAAGCGTCAGACCAAATGCAAGTGGTGGCTATTAGTCATGGAAACATCCATTTCTTTTTCCCAGTGTAATGATAATGGTATTTCAATGCATTACTCTTTTCATGAATCTGTGAATTCTGCATTGCAGCTGTTAATGCAATAAAACAACAACAAGCATAATTTACATTGTGAGGAGAAAAAACACAATCATGTTCATCTGTTATTTATTACACGGCAAAACAGTAGATAAAGGCGTGAGCGAGCAGCCGATGTATCATCTCAATTATTCTTGAAAATAATTATTATACTGGGACCACTGTGGCTTTGACTGATTTCTATTTGGATTCATTTTGGATTGCAACAAAAAACATATATCTACTTCAGCACTATTGTTTTCATCTTAATCAAATTACCGTTTGGAATCAAATGCAAATCACTACTCCTCGCAAACAGTGAGTGAGTGAAGGAGTCCTAGCCGCAGATCAAACACGTAGACGTCCAGTGTGATTACTGAAACAATGGTCGTTCATCCACAAATCATTAAAAGGTTTAACAGAAGGTATAGTGGAAATAATGCTATTTTATTTATATGGTAAAACTGCTAAAAGGTTTATACAGCTGGTACCTCGGTGTGAGGCTTTTTTAAATATTTAAGAGTCCATTGCTCTAAATACAGTTCTATCTCTGTGATTTATTTTCTCACATGAAGCTCTTTCAGTGAAATAACACCTCTGAAAAGTCCTTCAACTATGTCCTGTAGAGCTACTTCACAGTTTCTCTCACTTCAATCCAAACACTCTATATCCTTTTTTCTTGTGCCGTCTCAGCAGAATAGACGTCTCTAAGATGCTCTTTTAATGTTTAACTAACCTCATCAAAAAGCTTAGGGGACCTCATCGAGGCAGGGTGACCCCGCAGCCACTGGGTGTGCGTGACCTTGAATGCCCTGTGCTTCTCTCCCCAGCCTGGTCTTTTCTATCTGTGTGACATTTACACAGCAGTAATTTGCCAGCAGACGTGTTGCACAAAAGGAAGCTTTCAAAACAGCCGTCACTGATGGCTATATGTAGCAGAGAGAGAGAGAGAGAGAGAGAGAGAGAGAGAGAGAGAGAGAGAGGAAGACACAGACAGGTCCGGAGAATGTTCTCCACAAAAATGTAGCGGTGTGACCCGTCTCTGTCACTGTGGAAATAATGAGCCCTTTATCTCAGGAAGGATGCTTACTCAAACCTAATCTCTGGAATTAGTAATATAATGGGAGATGGAAGTCTTGCTCCCCCTCGCTCTGTCTCTCTCTTCCCTTCTCCCTCGCTCCATCTGCCTCTCAGTGCCATTCCCATTAAAGCTTGCACTTTTGTACCGCTGGAGTTTGACTCCATCATTTCTCCCCGGCTGCCTGGCGGGGAAGAGCTATGCCGTGGAGATCCTTCATGTCTGCTGCAGCGCTAATGGGGCAGGTTTAGGAATCTGCGGGCCACTAAATTACCCTGCATTGCTCAGCCGGGCCATATGCAGAGGGGACCTGTGGGTCACAGTTATGTTTCAAAGGTGATTTACGAAGGATTGAGCACAAGATGAGGAGCAATTGGCCATCAGATACAACGGCACCCTACTAATCCGTTTTGTCAGTGTTACTGTATCCCCATCTGTTTAGTTGATGTGTCATTATTTATTTGGCTCGAGTTCAGCTTTGCACAGTTCATGATCTTGAGTGTGTGTATGAGGGAAAGTTTCCACTTTACTGTCTTTATAATATCCTTAGACAATAAAGCCACTTCTTGAATTAAAATGCTAGTTATTATGCTTTTTATGGCCTGTTGCATAACAAGCTTTCTTTTCTTTTCTGTGGGTTTTTCTCCATGTAAAGGATAGAATATCTATATATAGAATTATAGATCTTGCTCCTTTCATATTTGCAACAAGTAGAGTTACTCCCATAAAACAGGCTGAATGGTGTTCAGCTTTCAGTTTAATGGTTAACTTAAAACCTCTGTCTGCCTCTGCAAACAGATTCTTGGCAGTAATTGAAATAATAATAATCATGAATCAGTATGCTCAGCGCCACTGTGTAAAGGTGGGAGCTGAATAATCATCAGCCAAACATTGCAAGCGTTCCATTATTAAACTGTTCTCGTGATTAACCCTAAAAATGAACTATTAATGTCTGACAGTATGTACTTTATGAACGGGTGTCTCCTGGTGTCCCCCCACAGGAAGTGATGTCGGTGGACGAGGAGAGCACTTCCTGCTACTGTCTACTGGAGACCCAGAGGTGCCATGTGCTTTTGGAGCATCCGGGTTGCTACGCCCTGGTGGGGGAGCCGCTGAACCAGGAGGCGGCCAAGCGGCTGAGGTTGGCTGTGTTTGGTAGTCCGGATAGCAACAACTCTCTTGGCTTCACCCTTAGGGTCTACTGTGTGGACGACACGCCCCACGCATTTCAGGTACGAGGGAAGAGGCAGGTTACAGAATTATATTATAATAATTCTTTCTGATGGCCAACAGGGGAAACTCCACAGGTTGCAAAGATAAGTCTAATTTCATAGAAATCTATGAAAAAATGACCCCTTCTTCTCACTTGATTTATAACCTCACATAAACATTTTCAGAATGAGTTCATGGTCTCATAATGGGTTTCAAGTCAAATAGGGGAAAGAAACCTGACGCTGGCGCTAGATTTAAAGTTAAATGAAAGGTTTCTACAATTCATCCTGCGCATAACAATAATGTCCGAATGAGATTTCATGGCAATCCATCCGAAAGTTGTCCTGACATTTCCCTCAAAAACCACAAATGTCAACCTTTATGGTGGCACGACGAGGAAAAGTCAGAGGATCACCTCAGTCATTAGGATACATCATCTGGACGTCATGAATGTATATATAAAATGTCACGGCAATCCTTTTAATGCTTCTTGAGATACTTCAGTGGTGACCTGACCGACATCCTAATATATGATATGATATAAATATATGATGTAAGAAATCTAAATTGCCAGGGTTTGGTGGTTGTGCTTGAGAGTGTTGCTGTCAGGGTCGTCTGTGCTCCACTGAAGATCTGCCTGTTCGGTAACATTGCCACTGGGAGATGCTTGATGACTAGACAGACAAAGAGGGACTTTTAATTACAAAGACAACAGATGCTCCAAGGTTGCTTCTCTGCCCTTTCTTTGCGTAATTTAATTTGCTCTCTGTTAATTAAATGTGTTTCTGCTTTCCGTGTTTAAAATAACGTGTTAAAACCAGACACATTCTCAGACGCAGTGAAGAGTTTGTC
The DNA here is from genome assembly GCF_900634415.1 of Cottoperca gobio. Taxonomy (NCBI): domain Eukaryota; kingdom Metazoa; phylum Chordata; class Actinopteri; order Perciformes; family Bovichtidae; genus Cottoperca; species Cottoperca gobio. The sequence goes on along the minus strand of NC_041366.1, from coordinate 18,872,715 downwards.
CTTTTCTTAGCCGTGTCAGAAACACAAACGCACCTCTTTCTCTCCGAGTGTTCTGCAGCCAAAACATTCTCTTTTGTTTTTTTGCGAGAGTAATTTGTCTCCTATCTTAATTAAACACACACACGCAGCTTTCCTTAAGTAGTGCTGATAGTTGTCCTGTACTGCCACTGGCCTTGCTTCACGTTCGGCTTCATTCAAATGGTAGATGCATGTGAACAAAGAGAAATTGGATGCAGGCACCAAGAGCCGGTTCCCTCCACCTTTCTACAAGTCACACATGGTTATTGTTTCTTTCTTTGTTTGTGCTTCATGTGACAATTCATTTCCCCTGTGAGCTCCAAGAAGGAATTGATCAGGTTCATGACAGACAGTATGCTTTGCACCCCCCTCTTTCTCTCCCTTCATTCCCAAGATACAGGAAACACAAACATGCAAGTACATATGCACACAGATGTTATTGTTATATTATTGATTCAGAGAAATGACAATATCACAAGTCCGGAAGGCAAAAGAAAAGCATAATATTGACTTTTGTTTTGATTTTTTTCTTCCGTTTATGTCTTCGTGAACAACAACCAATGTGTTTGACTTGCAAATGGGGTGCTGCTCTCCCTTTAGCTCTCGTCTGATTGTCACAATCACTCATGCAGTGCGTGTCGGTTACATCCATGTTGTGATTGGCTACGTGTCGTGAGCAGCAGAGGCTCATGGGAGGCCGCTGTTAAGTGTGACTCTCAGAGGACGATCGCTCTGGATGCATTTTGAAGCTTAAAAATGTCGCTCTGCTTAAATCTTTCTTTTGGAGTTGATGTTTCTTTTTTACATCACGGTCACAGAAGCGATAAGATGAGATCAAACTAAGAAGGATTTCTCCTGAGGGAAATTGCTCTTCGGTAGTCACAATACCTTATAAGAGCCTTACGAGATGTAATATTATAAGATAGAATATCTTTAATGTTTATTTGCGTTATTTCACACTTTAACAGCTTCCCTCAGTCATCTATCTTATCTGAAAATGATTCATTGATTTTTAAAATAGTTGACTTTTAGTTTTCAGCCTCGATAAACCGTGTAGGTGTATTTTACATATCAACAAAAACAATGTGTTGCATATGGAACGCTGTGTGCTGCACCTGAGTCCTGGCTTGGTACACAGAGTCTATCAAGCGTATAAAATACAAACCTTTCCCTCCACTTTCTCTGCCCTACCACACACCTTTCCTTATCAGGAGGTGGCAGCGGGCGAGCGCAGCAGGGGCGGGCGGCTGCTGGAGGAGCCGAAAATGATGCTGTTCCGGGGGAACACTTTCAGCCTCCAGGTGTCCATCCAAGACGTTCCACAGTTACTCTGGAGCATCAAACCTTTCACCACCTGCCAGGTAGGCAGTTTGTGCGTTTGTGTCATTAAGTGTAAATGAATTTAAGTAGTGAGTGAGTTTACTGTATGTGCACTTTGTAATGTAAATGGAGCTCGGCTTTATCAGGGCACCTTCGTCTTCTCCGCCTCCTCTGCTCCTCCATTACAACTCTCTCCTCTGCCAGTTTCTCTTTTTCTTGCTTGGTCACATCAAAGCAAAAGGGCAGCAGCAAGAGCACAGCAGGAGATCGCTAAGGCGAGCTATCTCACTCACACACCCTTATAAAATTAATTATGACTGCCAGGCAGCCCCACACACACACATCTCCTACTTATCTTCCTAGAGGTCTACATGCTGCATGTTCTGCTCTGCCCTGTGATGTTTATCCCAACAGTGACATCCTATTAGCAGAATTAGCCCACCATAGTGCGTCCAGAATACCAACAAGGCTTTCTTGGAGAGGGAAGAGCCCTTATGTGAGGGTCCTACAGAGAGGATGACTATAGGCTTTCGTTCAGACACCACTCTTGTCTAAAGGAGGCTTTTACAAGTAGCCATCCTCCTGTCTGATGGATCTGAAAAGAGGATGATTCATCCGTACAGCAGTGTTTTTGACCTGTTCTCACTGCGCCACTGTCTGGGTCACACAGTAGTTTGTAATGGAAGACGAAATTGGCCTTTTATATTCCATTTACTCCAAAGATTCCAGTTACTTCTGGGTTTTTGTTTTTTTGGGCTGAATTCAGTGCAAACTTGGCAAAGTGAGGCGTCTCTGTCCTAATTACATAATCACATTACAGTTCCTGATCTAACAGATTGGCCTTCACAAGCATATTCAAGGCATGTTATCAGAATTTGGGAAAGAAAACATAACAAGTGTGAAGTGAAGGCTGTGGGCTGTACTGTAATATTCAGAGGGTTATTCTATGTAATTGCATTAGCTAATGATGCGGGCTAAGGACTATAGTATTTATTGACCTAATGCATGCATGTAAGACGAGGCACGCTGTTAGCTATAATGCAAAAGTAACTTGATTATTTCTCCCGGGCAACAGTCGGTAACGTAATGTATAATTTATTACATTTTTTGTACTAATGACTCCCGCTCTTTCAGAGCAAGGATACATTTAGTCCCTTGGGCTGTAAATGCCTGTTGGTGTTCTGTCTGACGGGTAAACTGCTTGATTAGGTAAATCATTGATTGGCCACTCATTCGGTCTTAATTAATCTTTTATACAGCAAAGTGGGCGACAAAGCAGGACTCAAATAACCAATGTCTTTGATTTAACGAGTTTGTTGTCTCCTCTGTATAATCCTCCCATTGTCCTCCCTGCCCGCTGTCCTTCTGTCCTCGCTCTGCAGGAGTTCTCCTTTTCTCAGGTGTGGGCCAGTAACCAGCGTCCCCTGCAGTGTGCCTTCTCTTTGGAGCGATACAGCCACTCGTCGTCTCAGCTCTCCTGCAAGATCAGCATCCGACAGGTCAAAGGCGAGGAGCAGATACTCCAGGTCTATACGTCTGTGGTGGAGGTGAGGAGAAGCAGACAGTGTGTCCTCGATACGTGGGCATTCAAGCAGCTTGTTAATAGCTTCTTTTATTACACTGAAAAACTCTTGATTTGATTTAAGGGCCTTACTTAATGAGCCTCTCAGGGAGCTTTTCATGTATAGATTGCAAATTGTCTTGATAACTCCTTGTCTTTGTCTTCATATTAACAATTTCAGCTGCAGTATCAAAATCACCCTGACGCTTCTTTCTTTCTTTCTTTCTTTCTTTCTTTCTTTCTTTCTTTCTTGCTGCTAGAATGAAAAGGGAGTGGTTCCCTTTTTCACCCAGTCAGACTGTACCATCACCTCTCAGACAGGGTCAAGGGCCTTCAAAATCCCTCTGTCCATCCGTCAGCGGATCAGCGCCACCTTTGACACCGCTAATGCCAAGGGGAAGGACTGGCAGCTCTTGGCTCAAAAGCTCCACATAGACAGGTATTGGAGGTGTCAGAGTTATATTGCTCTGAAACCTACATTTTATTATCATTCTTTATTGTAAGCAGTTGTCCTTTGCCTCTCGCTGAGTATGCATGTAGCCGGCTCAGATACGCAAATAAGCTGGTGCCTTTTCTTTCAGGTGTTATTCCAGAATAATGACTATAAAGCAGAAACTCTGCACGTCCCGGTCTCTCCTCTATGTAAACGTTGTTCCCACTTTGAATACTATTTTTAATCTGGAATTTAGGCACCGTGTCAGCGCTAATCTTCCATCACCAACCAGCTTTCAGTAACACGCCACACTGCTGATTTCATTATAGATCTAGAGGGAGAGAGAGGGAGGGAGGGAGAGGAGGAGATGTAACGGCCACCTTTAGCACACTCAGAATAACTGGAGTGAATATGCCGTGTTTTGCAGAAATAAGGAAGGTCTGAGACCGCTGACAGGCCAGCCTCTGGCAAGAAAATGTGTTCATGTTAGCACTCTTCATTAGCAGCGTCTCGGCATGTGAACCATCCGTCAACTCCTGCTAAACTTTCAGGAGGTTGTGCCAGGTCTGTATTTGCGTAGGCTGCGGAGGATTTCACTTGTTTAAAATTGGATGATCTCTATTTGTGCTTCAAAAGAGAAGTCAATAATCAAGAGCTTATAGCAAAGACAATTCTCAGGATCTCAGTCAGCGCCAGCAAAAGACTTTCAGAAAGAAAGTTCTGAAAGTTGTAAAATCTCTTTCTTGCCAGTTCAAGAAACATGAGAAGGAAAAGTCAGTTAGAAAACTGCAACTATGTGCTTAAGGAATTTCTTCAACCCAGTGGAACACACCAAGCGGCATGTAATGGGAATGTCATTATTTCTCTGAATGTGTGGGATCATCTTCCTACCAAAGAGGGAAAGTGGGATAAAAAGGAAAAGGCGGTGGAAGGCATCAAAGAGGATCTCTGTGTAATGAAACAGTGCACTCTGTTGGATCGGCGTTATAACAACAGCACACCAAGGAAGAATGTTTCTCCTTTCAGAAAGCGTGTTGCAAACTGTAACTGGACTTCACTGCATCCATGTTGTTGACCTGAAGACAGTTTACGTTGCTTTAAGACTACATTATTGTTCGACGATTTCTGTCGAGCAACAAAAACATTATTTAAATGTGTTATTATACCACGAAAACAAGTTACGTATAAAAGAAAGGCAACATAGTAAAATCTATTTATTGCGGCCCTGTAATATCCCTAGAGTATAATAATATCCCATCATGCAGTGGAGTATTCAATGTTGTCTATATTGATTCAGGAGTCTCTATATGTTTGGCACATTTATTCGTCATTGAATTGTATTGATTAATAATAAGTGTTGATGTCAGCGGTGAAAGAAGAAGCCACATTCTTTATTTACAACCAAGTAGCAACGCTTCAATATTACACAGAATACTTCATTAGCAGTACACATTTCATTTAAGTATCATAAGCTAAACGTACGTTTGAACGGCTCCACACATCCTCTGTAAACTGAGGATGTGCCGTCAGAAGGACGTGAAAAGGTCCATTTAAAGACTCTGTTGAGATGCATTAAGGGAAACGTAGAATCCAGTGTGTCTGCAGTTTGATCAATACTCGAGGTTAGAAGTCAGGATATCTCGCTGCTTTCATTTTGCTCATTCTTTTTTTTTTTTGTATCTGTCTTTCATGGAAGTGCAACGCTTAATCACTGCAGTGCACATAAAAATGTTTTTGCCGAGGCCTTCTTATCATAATTAGTGCAAAGCAATCACTTCATAGATGAATCGTTGTTAACTGGCACTCTCATTTGTTTGCCGCAATTACTCCTCGCCATGTGACCCACTCTAACGTAGTGTTGCGTTTTCCCTGACTTGTAGGAACCTGTGCTACTTTGCATGTCAGGAGAGCCCGTCGTCAGTGATTCTGAGTCTGTGGGAAGCCCAGCACCAGGACTCGGGGGACCTGGACTCTCTGGCCAGTGCCCTTGAGGAAATCGGCAAGGTCCAGTCCCCCAGGACCGCCACTCTCGGCTGCAGAGGAGAAGAACGGGACTCAGAATTCACTACACTTGGGTAGGACGCGTCTACAGCAGAGCAAAGTAATGACGAACCTTTACTGCATGAACACTGATTATCAGGTGTACTAGCTAACCTATGGTGAGGAGGAGGAGGAGACGCAAAGAGGACAGCAGTTTTGGACTGGAACACCTCTGCTGAACCAAATGGCACATGCAGAGAGCTGGGAACCATGCAACAACGGAGGAGGAAGGAAACGAGTGGGGAAGTGTTATTGAGAGGCACCAATAAAACATTTTAGAAAGGGATACAGGCGTCCCACACCCGTCTTTGATTGAGAAATGTCAACTCCTGACAGTTCTGATAACCTGTGTTGAAGGATTATGGATATCTGTGTGAAGAGGATTCTCCCCGTAGGATGGAGTGTGTTTTAACCAGACTGCCAATCAGGCTGCTGTTGTGACTTTCCCAGGATCAGACGTGCTGACATTTGCCCTCAAACAGTCGTCTGGGCTGTCAAGATGTTTAGTGTAATGTCATTTTGTTGTCATTCATTTTCCACTTCTCCTAATGCTTCTTTTTGTTTCTACAGCGTGTATCTAATGTTAGTGCTGGAGGTAAAGGAGGAAACAGGAAGTAAGGAGTGTTGGATATTCATGTTGTCAGAGATACTGACACTGATTAGCATTTACGATGAGCGGCTGAAGTCCACGTGCGGGAGAAACGATGTATACGAGAGGACTTTGTAAAGCTAAATTGGCATTGGCAACAATCGTTTTAAGAGACACCCACATGTAGAGCATTTTTAACGTTTCCAAGCCCAACCTGTAGAACACTTTTTCAAAGCAAAGGCTGCAGAAGAGGATAAGTTATCCCAATGTACAACGCAATGCAGCACGAGGTGCGGCGCATCGTCTCGTGTCTAATGATCAACTTGTGGTTCTTGTGTCTCTCTGTGTGATGAGTTTATACCAGACATTGGGAACATTACATATACTGCAAATTGTTGCCGCTGGTTAAGTGGTGTGTACTTTCAAGACCCTCTGGGGCTTACTTCTTATTTATTTTTGTTATATTTGAACCTTTTGGTGTGTGGCTTGTTTTGAGCTGCTTTTTTTATTTGTATTTTGTTTGGATGATCTGGATCATAGCTAGATATCATTATTCAGAGACACTTCACCGACTCCCACTCCTCCCGTCTTCTCTTCCCAGGCAGAGTTGCTCCACTTGCCCCTAAACATGATAAAGTGACTTTGTGTTGAACTCTGTGTTGGCTCTCTCTTTTTATCTACTTAATGAATTCTATTCTTAAAAAGCAGCCCAACATATGCTGTACAGTGGAGAAATCATCTGCAGTAAATCTGCACAAACTGCAGCAAAGAGATGAAACATTGATATCATGTAAAAGAAGACGTTAGATGAGAAGGTTGATACCACTTCCTGTTAAGCGAGTGATTAAGATCATTTCCCAAAATGTCAAACAATTCCTCTAATTAACTGAGGCTCACTGGAAAAGCTCCTTCCTGCAGATTTTGAGTATTCATGGAAATATTCTGCGATATCTAATCACAGAGACAGGCTTGTCACTCGACACTCTGTTTTCACTGAACCGTGATCCAAATAATCAAACTGGAAATAACACAAAGCGGTAGTCTATCAGCAGCCGTCTGTATGGATGAGGGGACACCACATGCAGGCGGACCTCTATTGGGAGGGACTGACTCCACTATCAGCTGGAAAGGTCACTGTTTTAAAAGGCCAAAGCGTGGAATACATTTACACCTGAAACTAACTTCTGCAGACAGCAGGATCCAAACATTAACTAAGTGTGTTAAATACAGACAGCAGTCAGAGGAAGTCTCCTCTCTTTAAATGTACACTATAAAGCGGCTGCATTTACCTTTTTCATTACACATTCAAATGTCTTGTTTTGTCCAAAAGATCATTTGATACCAGAGAAGACGAAGGTAAACATCATTTATTAACAGCTGGAAGCAGGGATTTATTTTTTGGTATCTAGTTAAATTAATAAATAATTTGTCTCAATCAAACAGACAATGCAGGAATATTGTTACCACCTAAAGACGAGTTATCTAGTAACCTCTTGATGCTACTGCTACGTAGCGTTAGCACAGCTGCTAAACAAGCTGTAGTGTCAGCAACAAGCTGTGCTAAAGGAGCGAGCGGTCAATCAATGTCTTAAAGAAGCTTGTGATTGAACACATGGACTGTAGGCAGTTTCAGAAGTACAATATTTGTCTTTTAAGAGATAAAGCAAGTTAATATGGACACATTGTGTAATGTTAGTGAGCCTCCAGATTCATAGGGAATTCAACTTTATAGGGATCTGTCAGTTACATGAAGCTTCTGCTGTGACCAGAGTTGGGAGCTTGTTTCATCATCATTTACTCCTCAATAAAGGACGCCATGTGTTTTTAAAAAAACTGCTTATTCTAATACTTTCTTCTTCTTGGATCAACGGCTCCTTTCCAGTAACACACAGACATGGATTTCCTGCTAACGTCTAGCATGCTGACAAGTTACTGTGGATGTCTCCCACAGTGCCACCTGGAAGAGCAATCTCACCTCAAAGTATGGTACCTGGGACATCCTGCGGAGCTCGCCTAATGGCGCCAAACAAAGGTTCCTTTTGAAAAAAAAGATTATGCTCTAGAAAGGAGAAGGAATCCTCCAAAGTTGAAAGAGTTTTCTGAGATATTTACCCACAACATCTCCCACTGATGCATCCTCACTGTAAGAGCCGACTCCTTCACGATCATGAGTTATTTATTGGCATTGCAGATTCTGAACTCGAGATGAGATCAGTCAGATCTCCTCGGAACAAAGGAAATGTCACACAGCGCTCCATTCCACTTGTGTGTGGAGACCTTTGAGGGCAGGTCTTGGAGTAACACAGAGCGCAGTCAGACGAATGCATAAACGGAGGACAAAATGTGTATCTGTAGGCAGCAGTTTGACAGGTGCTCAGGCACCGATCCTCCATCGTAAACATGTCAGGAAGGTATCTAAACTCCACCAACAAGTTATTCCAGTAGCTTGAAAAGGGAATATGTGTCTGGACGATGATCTAATGAGCATCCGAGTTATTAGTTGCATTTAAAGACCTGGATGGTGATGGAAGTGTTGTCGAAGAAGGGACACAGCCCAGGGAACCACATTACTCCAGGAGACCTATTTTTTACACATCACACTAGAAAGTTTTACTCCCGTCGTCTTCTCCGCATGTCTGAGTACGATCAGTATCACACTGCATTCCCTCATTTTCAGTGATTTCCATTCAGGGAAGGAAGCACACATCGCTACAGATCTACAAGGAACGTGATAATGTTCTGATTTATGGCACCTCGTAAAGATTTTATGGACACGCTGCAGTGAATATTACTTTGGACTTTGTTGGAAATCCTTTTTGGCAGAAGGCCTCGAAACTTCACTAGAATTGACTTTTTTGTTTTGGCTCAAGGCAACAAGGTGTCACTCTGCCAAATCTCTTGTTCCCAAAGTATCCACTCAAAATCTCACACCTTTCTTTGTTTTGTTTTTTTAAAGCCCACATTTTTTCGTCTACTTTGCTGTTTCAAGGCCCCTTTTTTTCCCCACCTACACACAGACGCATATAGATACATACACACGCAAAAATTAAAATTTAAAAGCAAAACAGATGAGCTTTATAGTCACATGTGTGCGCCGCAAAAACCACAGTTTTCTAACTAATTGTGCCTCTCAATGTGGGTTTGGTGTCATCAGAGAGTGAACAGAATGTGTTTTTATTTTATTATACACCATATCAAAGAAACTAGGATGTTATATGCAAGCTGTGTTGTTCATTGCCATGCACAGCGCCCACCTCGTGTCCACTGCAGAGGTGTTTCCTAAGAATGCAGAAGCATTTAAACCTGTTATCTTCGGCACCGGGAACTAACAGCAACGCTGAGCTGACTAAAAATGATTTGACCATCTGTCACCTGAGGATGCTCCGTGTGTCTGTCAGTGTCCTTTACATAAACTCGATGACTCAGAGAGCGAGTGTGTGTGTGTGTGTGTGTGTGTGAGTGTGTGTGTGTGAGTGCGTTAGGGAAAGTTGTGTTTAACTTTTAAAAAGCTGTGTTTTACGTGTCCTTGGAAAAGCCAGCCGACAGTAGTGCTACTATTTCAGCTTGTTGAGACGTGCGGTGTAATGTGTTTTTCTCACAGCCTACTATCTGAAGATCTGCATTGCTTCGGAGAAAATAGAAAACAATGCTAACTTAAGTAAAAGTATATCGATTCATCAAACGTGGTGAAAGTTTAATTCAAAAACATTACTTTTGTTTTGTTTTTCATTGATGTTTCTATTTCTCTGCTTTTCTTTCTGGGAGAAAATCTACTGCCTTTATAAATCTTATTCTCATATAACTGTATCAAACTAAACTGCTGGAAATGTTAAGTAGTTATTCTTTTATTATTTCAATAGTTACGTACACAGAGCGATGCATTTATATGTTTGGTTTGAAACATCTCAATACATTTTCTGTACTTAAGGTTTGATTTACGTGCTATATGAATGTTTATGTTAACGGTGACGACTTCTTTTTTCTTTGTTTTCCTTTTCAAATATTTGCAAACTTTGCAAACTGTATATAGTGTATTGTGTTGAAATAAATATGCAGTGAAAGCAAATGATGCACGTGTGGTTTTGTACATCTTAGTTTAGTCTTCAAGTAGCGCTCTGCAGAACGTGTGTAACCCGGCTGCAGGGAAGACTCTACTCCAGCGTGTGTTTTATCACAGGAGACATGCGTTTTGAATATGTCAATAATTAAATGTATGAAGTATTTAACAACAGAGGGACGAGACTACAGCCACGCTCTGTGAGGATGCACTTAATAACACACAATACTCTATAATACTGCAAATCTAGGATGAATTGCATGTAAATAATTGTGCAGAAGATGTGCAGCACATGTTATAATTGAGCTATCCAAACAATCCTATTAACCTGACTAACATATTTGATCTATTATGTATATAGATTTAGTCCTGTTGCATGAATAAAACCATCTGAATGTTTTTCTTTTGACATTACAATCTGAGACTTTAAACACAGCACTAATCCCGTGAGGGTTAAGAGTCTTATGTCCCACATGGAACACCCATACATTTGTGTTATGGAGAAATTTAATAAAAGTGCCAAATAGGAAGTGATTTAAATGTGTTTTACTGCAGGAGTGAAAGTCACCTTCATAATAAATCTACAGTTTCTCTCACTATTTGAGAGCTGTGGGCCAAAGGATTTACATTTGTAAAACTATTCCCTTTCCTCACTATAAAATGCACATTTCCACTCCACTAATGAATAATTAGGGTGAAAAGTTAACACTCGATAACCTATTAATGTTGTTTTTGCATCAAAGTACTTTAAATAATGATCCTTTATCAATTATAATTCCCTTGCAGCACATTCCCCGAGCCCCCGCAGCGGTATCTGAACCTGCAGGTAGTGTGTGTTGAAGACTCTGCGTGATGCATTACATTTAGTACAATGTCGCTTTAAGATGAACTGAACAAACCAAAGAGCTTCATGTGCCGTCTGTTTACCTACATATATGAATGAATAATCCACCAGCATTATAAATGCATATTTCTCTCACAACGTTAAACATCTGTACACAATGTATTATGAGATAGAAGCATTTTGTCTCAACTGACAGTAACAATTAAACCCCGACAGCAGATGGCACTGTATGCTTTCTACATATGAAAGGTTATCTTGTCCAGGCACACACACACACACACACACACACACACACACACACACACACACACACACACACACACACACACACACACACACACACGCGCGCGCGACTGTAGGTTGTTTTCATGACATGAGGCAGTCTCACAGGCGTGTGTGTGCCTCGTCACAGTGTGGGAAGGGGCTGGTCGGCCCTGGCACTCAGCAGCCAGCTACACCCTGTCTGACAACGCCATGCAGCTTAGCGCTCACCCACGAGGCTGCAGGGGCTGCAAGATTCCCATTCCTTTTCTATTACAGCGTGCAACACAATCTTCATTTTGTCTTTGTTCGGTTGATATGCATTACCTTACTTAGACTTTTCCCACAGTAGGGCATGAGAACTTCAGTTATTTTTGTATCTATTCTACCTGCTCTAGTTTAGTATCGTCACTCAACCGTGCAAAGCCCCATGTCCCAGCCGGATGTCATCTGTCCCAGGCAGGCTGCAGGCCTTCCCAGCAGGCCTCTCTCTTCCCCTCCCAGACGCTACACACACACACACACACACACACACACATCCCTGGCACAACCAGAGCCCTCTCACCCCGTCTAATACACCCCACCCCGTTCGCCTCTGGACAACTGCTCTGACTCAAACGGATTAAAGATGACTCTCTTCTCTAACTTTCTTTTTTTTTTCACCCTCTCTCTTGACTTCTCTTTTCTTTCCATGCCGGATGAAAGGCCTCCCAGACACCCACTCCATGCACATACCATTCAGGCCAGGACACACAGGAAGTCTATGTGCTGCATGCAGAGGAGGGGGATAGCGGGGTGGGAAGTGGCGGAGGAAAGGAGGGAGGGAGGGCGCTCGGCACAGAGGGAGAAGGGCTAAATGCAAGTCATGTGAAGCTCATGAGAACTAACCTACAAAAGTTGGAATCTTGTTTTCCTCTCACCAACTGTTTACTGTTACTCTTTTGTTTCATTTCTCTGTTTTTATTTTTTTGTTGCCGTCAACGTATTATCTTAAAATCTGTTTCTTTCCTGTTACCGTGGCGACTCCATCATCAACTGTATCTTTATTTCTTCTCCTTCAGAGCTTGGACTCTGTGCCATCGACAAGAACAAAAATACTGCTGATTATTCTGCAACAGAAGCTCAGTTGATGTAGCTGACAAACACTAATTCATTGTGCCGATGCATCTCACTGTATAATTGCTCACTAACATTATTGGCCTATTTTTCTTAGAAACTTTGTGTGCAGAAAAGTTAAACTACTGACACCAGTGAGTTAAATCCCTTACAGTTGTTTGAAAGATCTGGTTTTTTTTTTCATGAGGCGCCATGCCATTCAGTTATGAGATTAGCTTCAGCCCAATTTTGCTGGAACTGTGAATAATTGGATCACGTGGAATGGAGCGCTCAGTGCATTTGTTACTTTTACAGGGTGTGTGTGTGTGTGTGTGTGTGTGTGTGTGTGTGTGAGGGGGGGGGGGGGGTGACTGCAGACCCAGCTCGCAGCGAATGGCGTCACGTCGCATGCTTTGAATTACTGTACTTTCGCGGCTGGTAGACAGCCTGCTGCCAACTGTCTCTCAGTGGATCAGACAGCTAACATCAGCACTGTGGGTTCTGCCACGAGTCCTCCTTTAATTCCCACTCACTCTTTTTCCAACATCATTTTCTCTATTTTGAATTTCTTTCACCACCGTCTCTCACTTTCTATCCATTACACACACACACACACACACACACACACACACACACACACATGTGCAAACACTGTCTCTATTTTTAATCATCTCCACTCACTTAAACTTTTTCCATATTTATTATTTAACAGCACCATTTCTTACCCTTAAATCACACATTATATATACAGGAAAAAACAGACACCGACACCCACACACATTCCTGCATGCGGCTCGCACAAACACACAGATTTGTCAGTGTGTTTACACAGTTCACCAGGCAGCTAATCTTTATGGCACCGCTGACTGAAGCCTGTCTTTTGTCTAAAAACGCTTTAAAAAAAATCAACGTCAGGTGACTAATCAGGCCACATTGCAACAGCTCCATTGCTGCCTTAAACTGCCTCCTGTGAATGCCTGCCCAGGTGGTGCCAGGGAAAGTACTAATGACATCACTGCAGAGGTTTCAACAAAGACAAAGCATTCCTCACTCAATCGTAATCCACTTTGTTAATATACAACCCGACTTCAACCAGACAAAACCAGTCAAGGAGCTCTCGCTGCCTCAGACTGACTTGACCCTTTTAACTCACAAACAAACACTGTCGCGGCCTACACACATATCGTCCATGTGTGCGTGTTAGGAAGTGTTAAATGATTTGACAATAAGACACTTGACAATGTATTTCCAGTAAATGTTTCCAGGAACTCCCACAACATTTGTCTTCTGCTTTTGTCAAATGACTTTAGGAACTTGACTAAACTTGTTCAATTGGTACTAAGAGGTCATTGTTTTAATCATACACAAAGGTACTCTTCATAAGCTATAATATATATATATATATATATATATATATATATATATATATATATATATATATATATAATCTATTTTGAAGAATCATCCAGAATTCCCAGAATTGTGTCACTTATAAATCTGCCTTTAATATTCACTATTGTGTCGTTTTCCTAAAACAAAATCAAAAGAAATCTTTCTTTAACAACTTGAACTCCTGAAGACAAGTAACACGTATAAAAGTAAATTGAGTGTTCAGTCATGTTAGCGTTGCTAATGTTTCAATGTGTTAACAGGCACATTTAGCTCAAAGCACACACAGAGCGTGTGGCTGTGCACTCTTTCTTGTTAAAATACATCTCCGTGCAAAAACTATTTGTGTTGCCACTTTGCAGACAACACAAGCTGTATAAATAAATAAAGCCCTGAGAAATGACCCCCCCCCCTTTAAGTTAGCACGGGTAGCACTGGGTTTGGTCTCCAGGTTGTGTACAGAGAGTGTCCCCCTAAAATTCCCATCAGCCCCAGTTGTATTTATAGATGAACCTACCGAAGCGTGCTTACATGAGCTGAAAGAAGCTAAACTGCTCTGTGTGTGTAGGGTTTCTCTTCACACACAAGTACTCGTGTATTGTTAATAGATTAGTTCAATCCATTTGTTGGACTCACTCAGAACATCACACATGTTGATGTGTTTTCACGACTCTGTGTGTGACCGTATGCGTGAGAAGGACGAGCGTACTGGATTCATTTCATGCTCCAGAAACACAAACACAATGTCATCGACTTGTGTGCTGCTGCCCCGCCGCTCGGCACGACATTCACACTGTGACTTTTCACTTTTGGCAGGAAAACAGTGGCTGTCGATGTCGTTGTTAACGAGAGGGGTTAGCCCTTTTTTCAAATATGAATATTTGTTTTGGCAGATATTTGGAGCACAAACGTCTTAAACAAAGATGTCGAGGTGACGTGAGGCCGACGTCCTCGCCGTGTCCCCGCTGCTCAAAGAATGAGGATTCATTTTTACACATTTCCTGTCTTGTTCTCTGCTATTAATACAGCCTGAACATCACCGCTATGCATATTTCTTTTAATTTTATAACAAAATCAAATTTAAATCAATTATGGGAAGTACGTAGAAGTCACTGAAATAAGGGACTTTTCTTTTGCTGCAAATACCTCCAAATAAGAGAATCCCTTCATGACTTGTGTCTTGCATTTACTTTTCCTTGTGGTTGTTGTTTTTATTTTTTTTCAACCTTCCTAAACACCAAGTGAAACAATACCCAGCAGGCGTCACGAGATAAGTTACTGACGCTCAGGAAGGTTTCCCTTCCCTTTATAGTCTCTGCCTTTTCCTCCGCAGGTCAACTCTCCGACTCACCGCCATATGCTGTACCCACAACCGCATGCACAAATACACACACACACACACACACACATGACCATCACACTGCTTTCACCCAGGATATGCAAATGAATGCAACTAACTTCCTTCACCAGTAAAGTCAAACATTCTCCTTAAAAATACAAAATACAAAATACAAATTGCAGACTTCTCAGTGATTGTTGTGATTGCACAAGTCTACTATCTGAACTAATCAACCTGGTGGACATAAATACCGAGTTGCTCAGGATAAGCCTGCAAATAACTCAATCATACACTTCCTGTTTTTGAGCACGTAGTCGGTGACCTCAGGAGGAGGAGCACAGGATGTTCTCCAAGTGGAAGATACAGATAGAGATTTCCTAGATAGTTTTTTAGATGAAGTGCATGTTTAACTTTGGCACGAGGGGATGGGATGCAGCTGCTGTGGAACTGGATGTTGTGTTGTTTGTTCCAGATGAGATGATTGTGTGTGAGGTCCGATCACCTTCTTCCAACGCAAACAACATGTTCTTTAGCTCCGAATAGACTGATAACCTTTATTTTTCTTGCAACTTTTGGAGCTTAAAGTCGGAGACAACACAGTCGTGTGAGAACACCAGTGTTTTGTCACATGTTTAGCTGAGGTCATCTCTTATTTTAAGATACACCATAAAAACCAGAATCTCTGATGTGACCAGTTGTCATCAGCATTCATATAATAACATAACCTCCCCTATGTTCCCCGTCCTTTACTATCACGACGTTGGTCACACGATATTTAACCTTCACAATGTTTCATAACTCTGTGTTTTTGTAGAGCGCTGAATGAGAAGTGAGACATATGCCAGACAGCGTTTACTCTAAATGTGTCCAGAAATTGCTCAATCCTTCTTTCATCACGCCACCGTCTGACTAAGAGGCATGCCGAGTGTTCATTTAGACTAGTTGTTTGGCTCTGTTTGTTTATTTGTTTGATTGGATAATTACCTAGCATGGTCTGCTGTAGGTTTGCCCCAAATGTCTTCCGCTTTCTCCTCCCTAGACAGACAGGCTTTAGACCCACTTTAGATAAGATTTTGTCAGCAGGAACCACATTTGAGAGGATGTTTGTTGTTTGATAGAGCCGAGTACAAACAGTTTATCAATGTTACAGTGTCATTAAATAGTATTTGACCTCCTCTCTATATACTGCAGAGTTCAAAAAAATTACATTTGTCCCACAAAGTGTCTCTACTCGCATCAAGTGGGATCATTCATTCACCGGTGCTTCAACTTGTTGCACATTAGTTATTTCTAGTTAGTTACACATTACATAAGCTAGTTAATGGTGGTTGGAGTTATTTATGAGTAAACGTAGATCATCATTTGAACTATAAGGGGCGGCAGTAGCTCAGTCCAGAGGGACTCGGTTTGGGAACTGGGCGCTGTATAGAAGCTGACGACTTCTCCTAATACTGGGATGGTTTAAATGCAGAGTCTAAATATCCCTGTGTGTACATGGACAATATAAAGTTGAGCCTCTTTCAATTTAGAGAAATCAGTGCTGCGTATTTCCCTCCACAGAAAAAGTTGCAAACTTAATTAATTAAAATATATATCATACTTTTTACTACTAGCTTTTGTTACTTTGCAGATCCAGATTAACAATACAAAATGTAATCAACATATACAGTGTGTTGTGTTATTACAGGTTAATTGATCTCATTCTAAAACGGGTCCTTCTGCAGAAAGAGTACTTCTTTATTTTGATGCTAATACTTTTGTACTTTTACCTAAGTAAAAATGTTTAATGCAGGACTCCTCTGGTGGTGGAGGAAGTATTCAGATCCGTTACTTCTGTAAAGGTACCACACTGTGAAAATACTACTACAAGAAAAAGTCCTGCAAGTACGTAAGTATTATCAGAAAAACATACTTAAAGTATCAACAGTCACAGCAAGTGTTTTATTATTATATATGATGTTTTTTGGATTAATATTACTGCTGTAGATGTCTACGGTTATGCTGATTGGGTAGGTTAATCTACATGTATTGATCATAATCTAGTAAATCATATTATGTTTGTAGCGTCACTCGTCTGTGTGAACCACGTTTCTTCAAAAAAGTCAACTTTACAACAGCTCAGGAAAATAAACCCTGTTTTCTGGTTTGTGATGATGTATTTTCCAGACTTTTTGAATAGTTTATGTAGCTTCAAACGTGCACATATATTCTCAACACATTAAAAAACTTTACAAACGTGGTTTTCAATGGACACAAAGGGTATACAAATAACTTAAGCTGTCAGGCAAATGGTATTGGAGTACAAAGTGCAGGCTTCAGTAAATATAGGCTACTAACTACTTAGTTACATTGTGGGGCTACTTTTACAGAAGACCTGAGTACTTCTTCCACCTCTTTTAACAACCTCATTAGTATTCTAGGTGAAGCGCTGTGATTGGCTGCTGGACAGTCTGACGTCGCACGCAGCTCCGGGACGAAAAAGAAAAGTGTTCAGTGGTGCTCACACCGTGTCTCTCTCAGCTCGCACAAAAACGCTGTAAAGTTTTGTCAGTGACGAGAAAACTCATGAAAGAAACCAGGCGACGGATAGCTTTAAAGCTGGACTTGTATTTGTTGTTTTGTTTTTCACTGTAATTGTGTTTTTTTAGAGACTTTAAACTGCTTGGTTTGTAGCGCAAAGTCGCCGCCGGGCTTTCCTCTCATCTCGAAGTTTCCAAGATGAACTTAGATCCGGTGGTCGGGAATTTTTTTGTAAGTAGACACGACAATAACCAAGTATTGAATGTATCCCTTTTTAAAGTGCTAATAATGTGTAAACTATGCTATTAACTTCGGGTGGCTTCTTCTCTTAAGCGCGCTCGCGGCGCTACACGAGCAGTAATTGTTATTAAGCGAATAAAGTTGCTTCAAATTGTCGCGAGGACTTCAGGTGAGGTTTAATAAAATAAATACCCACTGTCTCATTACAGTGACTCTTAAACCACACACACACACACACACACACACATTGACTGTTTTTGGGGAAGCTGGTGCTGTTAACATGAGAGCACAAATCACGACCAGGCCTTTGAACTTGGAGAAGATGAAACAAGCCCGTGCATTGTCCAGTAAGCAACATTGTGTCTGTTGTTTATTTAAAGTGTTTATTTGTGTAGCGAGTATACTAATCTGAAGCTTATTGGCTGCAGTTTCTGGTTTAAAGTACATGTGCTGCATCATTCACTCAGTCTCCCCCAGCCTCAACGTTACAGCCATCTGTGTTGGACATCATGTGGTCATATTGTTCAGACATTCAGCATATGATGGCTCTCTTGGTCTGTCACAGCGGATGTAGCTGGCCCTATAGGCACTATTAATAAGTGCACTGCAGCTACAGCCGGCTGTGGAGTGAACTTTTGCTGCAAGCAAGCTTTAAATCAAATTGTGTGAAGAGTGTGTTGAGAGTCACGGGTTATAGTAACATGTCTGGAGCTGTAATCAGTTTGACCCCAGAAAAGCCAAGAATTCACCTTGCCAGTTAGTCAATTAAAGTCACAAAGCTCTCTCAACAGATTTTCCAGTAACGTTTATTCCACTCACAGACAGAGATGTCTTTTCATTCCTCGCCTGTTGTTTTTTCCATCTGTGTGCAGCACCAAAGCCTGACACTATAAATCCTGTGTGCTCCATGTAAGACCTTAAAGTGAAGCCAATTCATTAAAAGGTGATTTGGATTAATGCTAAATATGTCATACAGTTTTATGCAAGAGAGTTCCCTTTCACATATTTAAGTTTACATTGCAAGTGGGAGATGGGGAAATGGGAAATGAATCAAAGCTACTAATGACTTTTGTGGTTGATAAGGGCAGCGGTGTCGGCCATTAAGCTGCGATGTTGTGGCATTTCATCACATATGCCCACCGTAGCTCTACTACTGCATGTCTTAGTTGTTAAATGTAACATCTGCTGATGAGCCTGGAGCTTTAATGTGTGTTTTCTGCGTTGTGTGATCTGCGTTTTAAGTCACGCAGTGTTCCATTACTGAAATCAGATTTACTTCTACGGGTGGCAAAGTCAATGTTTATCTCTTCTGTAAACCACAGTACATTCTGGAGGCCTGGCCAGCAGGCCTTGTTGCTAAGGGACTATGGGGAAACTTCACTCCCCCACCACCCCCATTCCTCCCTCTCTAAACCCCCCCACACACCCCTTTCAAATTGCTTGAGTACGTGCCTGGGCGTCCAGTAAACTTCCTGTCTAGAGTACACAGATATGCTGATATTAGTGGCATCAATTTACTTCAGAAGAATTGTCATGCCCATGCAAATGTACGCTAGATTGGAATCTGTGATTGCTTACTGTTTGTCTGGGTGTTGGTTCACACAGGAAATATCCCTCCATGTCTCTGTGGACAACACAGACAAGGGCAGGTCTGACTTCTGGGACAAGAGGTCAAAACTGTGTCACAAGGGACGGAGCAGTGGTCAACAAATGGGCCGCTCTAGTAATACTATAACTTCTGCTTATTGCTGTTCTGCTCGGTGACCATGTGAACAGTTATAAAAGAGCCTGTGGCTTAGAGAGGCTGCAATGGGCACTGAATGATGCAATGTAGTGCAACCAAGTCGCTGTCGGACACCAGGTGGTTGTGCTCCTTTTTTTTATGTTTGTCATTTGTTCCCAGTCAGGTATTTATTCTCGAGAGCTGACACCGTGAGGGATGTTTTATTGTTGGTCGATTGATTATTCTGTGGAAGGACCTGCTGTTGCTTTCGTAGCCGGCATCATTCATGTGTATACCTCCCCAGTTATCAAAACCTGCTGACTCACTGAGGGAGTGCCACCTGTTCAGGTGCGCCTCACACGCGTAATGCATACCAACACAGGCGAGTCATAGCTTACCCTTGAATGGCTCTGCTTTTGAGATAAGTGGGGAGAATCTACTAATACACAGATTAGCTTCAGTCTGTTATGTTTTTAGACCCAAATAGCAACGAATTCACACGCAGTGAGATCTACTTTGAGGCCATGTGTGCACACAAGTTTACTATCCTCTTTAAAGGACATTATAGGAATGGATGGACACTGTTTGCCAAAGCTCTTTTCTATTTGTACTCTAACTGTTTTTAAAATGCTCCCTGCGGGGCATACTGTTCTGTTGGAAAGTGTTTCCTTTTTGTATATAGAGGTGTCGTCCCGTCATACCATATTTAAACAAGAGAAACACTGACACACCTGCTTTTCTCCCTAAATGCTACTAAAGCATTTCAGTTGAGCAAAAACAATAATTCAGTAACTCTTCAATTATTTTTGATGAATCATAACTATAAGCCAAAACATGTTGTGCCTGGTCGCAGCTCCTCCCATGGGACGACTTGCTGCGTCATTGTAAACCGAATATCTTTGGGTTTTGGACATTTGGTTTGAGAAAATAACTATTACACAATAATACACAATTTTAGATATTTAATAGACTAAAAGTGCAAATTAATCAATAATGGGTATAATGAGTAGGTTTTATTCTAAAGTATTCTATCCATGTTCAATTTAATTAAGAGAAAACCAAGAAGCAGAAATATTATTTATTTTAATAATTGTTTAAATAGTTTTTCAAGCAAAAATGGCAACTTCTTCTTTTTTGTTATAACTTCTAAAACTGCTTTTTTTTGTGTGTTATGTGACATTTACTGAATGAACTTTAATATCTTTGGGCTTTTTACTGTTGGTCGAACAAAACAAGCAATTAAATGTGAAGGTAGCATCCTGTGAAGTGTTGGCATTTTAAGTTAACTTGATTTTCAAAGCAGTGGGCGATTAACATTCTGCAGATTGAGTAATGACTAAGTCAAGGTACCGTAGACATTTAATGGCACCTCAGATAGAAGTTAATACAGAATCAGAGTGGCTTAAAGCTTGCATCAGCGCTACATCCTCTGACTTCCTGCTCTCCTGGATGAATGAGCAGATTATAACAAGTTTAGAGTCTTAGAACAAACTCAACCTTTGTCCAGAGAATGGAGTTCTGTTTACAAAGACATAAATCCAACATAAATTCCAGCTATTGATGGTCACTTAAGTCCTTGTTGACCTGCTGCAGCAGCCACATATTCCACATTTTTGCTGCGATGTGTTTATAGAGAAGGCTATAAACTGCCGGCACTCTGGACTTTTCTTCTTGCTTTTAACACAAAGACGAGCTTTAACAGAGCCGATTGTCTCCAGAGCGAGCTGATGGATTCCTGCACATACTTTAATCTATTAGTCATCCGTTCACTCCTGGGGTTGTCTTAAGAGTCCCCGCTTCTCTGTGACGTGTCTAATCAGAATTTAAAAGTTAAAAGCCTCCCGCACACGTCTCTAAAATCAAATAGTGCGTTGACATTCAGTTTCAATGAATAATGTCTTATGATGCAAACTGATGTTGTGAGATCAGCAGCCAACCCTCAGAAACCACATGAGAGACCAACTCGACCTCTCAACACAAACAAATTGGAGAATGTGTGTCACGCTGCACCTGCTTACAACTTCTGAACCCTTCGAACTCTCAGTAACCTTCTCCCTTCTATAAATCAAACAATAAGCCCGTTTTCATGTGGTCAACGCGTTCGACATTTCAACATGTGGTCAACGCGTTCGTCATTTTAACAACTTGTGGTTGTCGCTAAAGTAATCAAAACGGTCGTCATCACAGATTCTTTCTCTTTTATCCTCTGATGCGAAGGTGACTATGAGTTCACCTGCTTTTGACACACTGTCACACTCTCTAATCAGTGAAGTATACCTCCTGAGGAAACTCAAGAATTTGTGTCGTGGAGCTGCAGCTTCCCTGAGTTATAAATATCCAGCGGATATGTTGTGGGTCCAATCAGGTGCTGGGCCTGCGCTGAGGCAGGCTGCTGTGGAGGGAACAGTTTGGAGCTGAACCCTGCATGAAGCCTCTGTATTGTCTCGAGCTTCCTGTGCTCCCTGAGAGGAGGGGGCCGCCGCTTTTCACACGCTCCCACACATATGTATGCTTGCTTGTGGTACTGTATGTGTGTGTGCACTTTTCTTTTGTGCTTTAACAATGCAGTTTTCACACTGTGAGCACTTTCTTGTCTAACTGCTTTTAAATTGACACGGCAGTTCATTTCATATCATTCCGCTTCATAATGATGAATGTATCTGAGCTCGGCTGAACTCTGGCTTTATTTACAGCGCCGTAGCAAGTGTCACACTTCTTTCTCTTGACATACACTGGGTCGTACATTTCTTTATCATCAAAGACAGGATGTCAGCGTAATTCATCACTCAAGGAAAGTTGTGCATGCTCACCCCCCTCCCCCCCCCCACTGTCTCCAGGCTATGCCAGGCTTTATATGTGAAGCAAAGAGCTTTCACTGTCCTATCAAGGTCAGCCTTGAGGGATTTGAATTGTAAAAGAGACGAACGGTTACTGGAAACACTGGAGTACATATTGCCTAAATAAAATTAAAAGTTTAATTTAGGAAGTAGAAGTATTTCATCTCTCCTTTTTTAAATGATAAGTTGACGTATGTCAGTTAAATTAGATTTAGTTTAAAAGACAATTGCCAACCTAATATTGGACATTAGTTTTCACTGATGCACTAATGATATTATAGGAGACATCTGCTGCAGGACAGTGCAGTTATGTTTGGTATTTTGCTGACAGTGACGGTACAAACTAGGACAAGACAATTGAGCAGTTAAGGTTAGGTAAGGGTGAATACCATGATTTATATCAACCCGTGCACATTTCTGGCTTTAAAAAGATGAATAACTGCAATGGAGCACCAACGATTAGTGGATTGACATACAAATAATGAACTATTTTGATTAAGTAATCCTTTTTTCAAGTAAAGATCCTACACATTCTCTGGTTTCGGCTTCTCAAATGTGAGTTTCGGCTGCTTTTCTTTGATAGAAATTGGACTAACTGTGCAACACAGCTACTTAGCTGAGCTTTTTATTCAACAGACGAGATGATCACAGTGTTTAAACGCTACATCAATTGTGCTTCTAAACCGTGGCAGCTGTAATGCCGACAGTGTAAGCTCCTCTGTTATGAGATGGGGGTGGATGTTTCTCTTTCCTGTGGTTGTGGGAGGCCGTGGTGTTTGATAAAGATTGAGCTGTTTTAAGGTCAGAGGAAGACGCAAGCCGCTGACATTTTGAACTGAGTTTTATACGTTTCGTATTTTAAGTTATGACAGCTGTGGTTGCTCCAACCTCCAGCCTTTTCACGTGATTCACGTCGTTAAATATCATGAGTAGTAATATGGAAAGAAAGAAAGTAGTGCTGGATGGTTGATAATCAGGTAGTTCACATGGTCGTTGAGCCTCCAGCTGCTGACCATCTATAATCTGATGAAGTGATTAAATTGTCTTCAGATTAACAAATCACTGTGAAGTTTAGGTTTCACTCAAAAACACTGGATGACATGGATTGCATTAACTACAAAGTTACAACTCTTAATTGGTTTTCTATGGACTGCATAGAAGTAAGCTGAGCAAAGTCATGTGTGTGTATTATGAGGTTTGTTTTTTCTGTAAACATAAAAATACCTGGCACTTACTCATAGCAATATGTCGAGAGCTCTTTCCCTCTTCGTCATGCATATCGTAACAATCACAAATATCCTGTTATTGTCCCGTGAAGAATTGGCTAATAAGAAAAGCATGATATGGAGCGTCAGGTCGCCTTACAGGAGATATAATGAGGTGCATCATGTTGTTCCTTCCACTTGGCTATGATTTAAATCATCGGTTCAAAATGAAACAACCCTTAGTTTATATTTATATATGTGTGTGTGTGCAAGAGTTTGTTTCTTTATCTGCCCTTTATTTCTTTCTTTATTTGTTTATAATTGCTCTCACTATGATTCCCTCAGGGATATGGAGTGATCACAGCTCTCTAAATGGCCCATTGATAACCCAGGTCAGCTGAAAGGATGTCCTGTCATTTAGTCACAAATGAATTCTCATTGCGTACATGGCCTGTGTGGTTTTTGTGCCATGGCAAATTGGAAGAACCCAGGGTGTTTAGAGGAAGTGGAAGGAAGCTACTGTTGTCTGATAAACATTTTATTGTAACTTTTTTTTATTAGTTTAACTTGCATTCGCACACGCATAGTACTAACCTTTCATATAAACAGGCTGGAAGCATGACAATAGGACACTGTTGTACCAAATAATGTGCAGCTAAGCCCACTCATTGTACAGGATGAAAGCCTGAAGTGGACTGAACCACTTCAGCCTGTGGTTGGACCGTTTCCACGGATTGTGGGTTTGGAGGGTTTTCGACTCTGAGGTTATGGTCACTCCGGTCTTCCTCCGTGCTTAGTTATGGGGGTAAAACAAAGCCACATTGTGGCTGCACATAGTGTTTATGTATACAGTCTGCGTTTATGTCCATTTAGTTTGACAGCCTCGGGACATTAGTGTGGACACATGTTGATGCCGTTCGTTTTTCTTGTCAGAAAGCAGGCTGTGTTTGAGAAATACCGCACAGTGGGATTCCCTTCACTGGAATCACTGTGTTTATAACAAAATGTTGTTTTAGATTCTCACATTATTACACAGAGAAGGGATTATGCGCTGGTATTTCTCTGCGATCCTGTGTCAAATATTGTTTAGTTGCCCGAAAACAAATCCAAACATAAACGGGTTCAAGCTTCTTTCATGTGAGAATTTTCTGCTTTTTCCGGTTTTAAATAATTGTAAACTGAATTTTCAGAATAAAGCAAGATATTTGAAGACGTGACCTTGGAAATAGTGATTTATTTTCACTTTCTTTATGTTTTAAAGACCAAACGATTCATCAATTATTATTATCATTGTCAATCTATTTACTAGATAATAATAATAATCGGTAGATGCAGCCCTGCTTGTCTGTTACTGTATAAAATGCTACTGGATCCTCTGTGTTGCAAACCTTAACGGCTGAGCGTACCAGGTTAGCTTGAGGGTGGCTGCACCTGGGAGTGTTTTGCATCACACGCCCTAGAATGAACAAAGACTGGAAATGATGTCATGTCTATGCTGTCGATGCATCTTCACCGTCAAACTATCACCTGAGTGTTAACTTTCGACTGGCCAGAGGGATTCATTAGCTACTAACTGCTAGATAAATAAGCTTTTGGACATTCAGTGCAACTTCACGTTTGTCTTCTGCTTTGTAGACGTGTAGGATTACCTTTTTAGTGAAGCTCATTCTTTCCTCTGTTGTCTTTTTTCCCCATCTTTTCTTTCCACTGTGTGTCCGTGCACATGCGCTTTCTCTCTCTTGCCTTTTCACACGGCCTTCTACTCTTTCCTTAAGTCCATGTCTCTACATCCCCCACCCTGCAGTCATACACATAGTGTATTCAAGTCTAAATACTCACCCTGTGACATGCAAGCTGTTAGTCCTCCCCTCTCATTTTATTGCCCTCCTCTTTCCTTCTCTCTTCTGCCCCCCCCCCCCCCTCCCTCCCCCCCTCCCCAGAATGTTTGGATAGATCTAAATGGTGTGATTGTGACTGCTCTGCCGGCCGTCTGCCCCTCCACGTCTGCCTCTCAGCGTCTTTGGAAAGTCTGACGTGAGCAGAGGGAGAGGAAGAAGGCAGAGAGAGAGAGGGAGAGGGGAAAGTTCTTTTGAACAACAAGGCATGGCGTCCCTCCAGAGAGCCAAGTCTAGCGTCAGGAGTCTTTCTCCGCTCCAGCCTGTCCCTCTTTCTCTACCTCTGTTCATCTCTTCTCAGCTTTATCCCTCTCATTCTCCCACACTGTCTTTTTAGACAACCTATTCCCTGCAGAACATCCCATCTTTAACAAATCTGTCTACAATTTCATACTTTGAATCGACCCTGCTCCTCCTCTTTCTCCCTCTCAACCTGGCCTCTCCACCCTAACCTGTTCCTTTCTCTTCTGGTCTCGTAGAGGTTGAGAGGTAAGGGGTGGGGGGGGGTTGTCGCACAGGAGAGACAAAACCTCCAAATGTAGGCCTCTCCTTTTACCCAGGAGGTGTCCCATTGCGTTTGAGGCGCTTCATGGCAGTGTCACATGTCGTGGCATTCAAAGAGCCGGGGTTTAAGAATGTGGGTCATTTGAAGTAGAGGCACTAAAGTGTGTTGTTTGCCAATGAATGGGGCCTTCTCACATTGACATGATGAAAAGCGTGTGAATAAACACCATAGCCTGGGGGCCACACTAAAGTGTTCGGCTGTATTATCCTCAGTACCCCACCTATACAAGCCTGTTATTATCTAGCACATGAATGGATTTCAGGAATCACATTCGATATGGGTACTGTGCTGGTGTTAGCCGAGATACCTTATCAACCCCTTTCTGTTACACCCACAGTAGAGTCTTTTTAAACCCCTTCCTACAAAAGAAGATAATAGAATAATTAAGTTTGGCTGCATGTAGTTAGTGTATAGCTCTGTATCACGGTTGTTTTGCCTCCAGTTCTGACCAGCTGGACGTCTCCCTTAATTTCTTTCCCACGGCAGATGTTCAGATCAGATGGTTCAAATTAAGTTGCAGATTGCTCACACAAGGTTTCCTATGGAGATAGACTCTCCTCTTTACTGTCCTTCACCTCATGGGTTTTCAGTAGGCGTATAGTGTGTGTGTGTGTGTGGACACACAGAACTAATGCAAAGCCTTTGTCTTTCCCCCTTCTCTTCCTGTCTCCTGCCCTTTTTTCCCAGACTTTGATGATTCAGGTGTTTGTGGCAACGCTCCTCACCGGGCTGGTTTGTCACGCAGCAGAACCTCCAGCATCTCAGTGGTCCAGCGACAAATCCAAAAACCTCACCCTTCATCAACACAGAGTATGCGTTGAGAATGAGCAGTACCTCCATCAGGGATTCTGCTGCCTCAATTGCCAGGCTGGTAAGGAGAACCACATTATGTAGAATATACAGTAGGCTGCACAGCTCCAGTTACTTACAACCAAACATATGAGGAATGTGGGCCTGTGAATGTGGCTTCATCCTGAAACTCTCTCCCATCAACAGATTGCATTGTTTCCTGTATTCTCAAACAAGAACTGTCAGTCGACAGTCAGAATGCCATTTTGTGTGAAAGAACTTGAGTCAAATGTCAAACCCATAACCTCAACTGTATCCCAAATGAGTTTTGCAAATATTCTCTGCATGCTCTGGAAAGAATGCATGATGGCCAGGAGCAACTGCTCCAGATCAGAGTGAAGCACAAAGTGAAGGGAAAAGTGTAAAATATGCAGTGGAGTTATTTTTAAGTCCCAAGTTGCTTCCAACATATTTAGCTAAGATGCAATTTATGCGTGCGTGTTCTCGCTGATTGAATTACTTCATTTGCAATTCTATGAAAAACTTTTATTTGATCAAGTCTTGTTTTAGGTTTTAGTTCACTTTCAACTTTATAAAGTAATGCTTCATTTAGTAAAACACATGCCCCTTCATCAAATTACACGTGCACGGACATTTAAGTGCCAGAAGGATTTACAGGGTTACTTTTATCAGTTTGACTGAGAAGACCTTCAGGGGCCTGCACATCTACAGATGGTTCAGCAAGAGCTCTTGCAAATCAACTTGGTGTCTAATATCTGAAATCAGCAGTGTGCACAAAGAAAGAGACAAAAGAGCGACATTTAATAGATATTAACTGATGAAACATTACAATGATACAAAACCAGAGGCCTCTGTGACCACCTAATGGTGTGCAATGTTAACTATTTGCTTCTTATGTCAGTATGAGCTTTTACATAATAGTGTAGGGAAGGATTTGCACCGTTCTCACTATCACAAGTCAGTTTAGCGTCACAATTATTCTGCTGTTGTTTTAAGGTGATAACGTTGCTTTAACTCAGTCACACCCCGTATATATAATATTGTTTTATTTGCAGGAACCTTTGTGCAGAAGGGATGTGAACGAGACCAAGATTATGGGACTTGTCTTTCCTGCGAGCACGGACAGACGTTCACGGAGCACTCCAACGGGATGAACCGCTGTTTGCCCTGCATTCACTGCCGCTCAGGTAACCACGTTGTCTGCATCTTGACGTGCATTTCATTGTCAGTAGGAAGAATGAAATTATGTAATAGTTTTAAAGCTTATAATTTAACATTTTATCGATTTTCTTTAGCCGATTTAATTGTTTAAATTGAATATAAAACATTTCTATTTAATTATTGTTTACCAGTTTATGTGGAAGACTATGAAAGACGTTTATTATAATGGGACCGCTGCCCTGTAAACATGTGTTTATGGACATCTACAGGAAGTAGAAAGTAAGCTCCCAGATTGTTAATAAATAATAACATTTATTAAATAACACTGACTTGCCATTTAATCCCTAAATCCCTTCTGCAATGCAAGTGTGTCAAATATATAGTTTGGGAACGTTTCTACCTTTTTAGTTTGTGCCCCCGCCTTTCACAGCCACTCATGAAAATGTGATCTTATGATGTTACGCAGAGTAGTAGGGCAGGTCTTTGTGGTTTTGTTTCGTGGGCTGAATGTGACCATGTTACCCGTCTCTGGAGATTTGCTTGTGTGTCTGTCTTACCTGGCTGCTCTGGGTGTGGCTGTGTCTCATTGTCTCCCACACTGGGGCGTCTTTGTGTCCAATGAAAGGCTGGAGCTACAGAAAAGAGACTACGGTTACATAGGATGTGTTTTGTGCTCATTCTTTGCAGTTTTAAGATAGAGCTTTGTTTGTTTTGCTCTAGTTTTAACTTATTTACGACCGTGTTATAATTAATAGGAACGCGGCAAAAAGAAATGTCCCTCGCTACGGACTACTTGCACTTAAAATGAATCGATCTGTTGGGTAATATCGCACTTTGACAAGGCTGCAGGTGATTGATTGAATCATTCATGGCACCAGTTTAAGTTTAAGCCGTGGTTCTGCATGTGATCTCTCAAAAACAATGTTTTCACTTGTGAAAGTAAACTTGGATTTAATTCACAACATGGTATTATTGAGGTCAACTTCAGCTATTCAGATTGGGCTGAACACACACTTCAATCTGACTTTGTGCCCCGCCGCCAACACACAGACGTATGCAGAGCAGCTGCCAATTCAATAAGAATAACACAATCAAGAGATTCTGTTGTGTTTCCCAAAAACACCAGCTGCCTGACTGCGAGCTGAGTGACTTGTTGCCACTTCTGAGTGTTTTTTAAAAACATTTTCTGATGGAGGTTTGGCTTTAACCTGAGATGTGTTTAAAGCTTAGGTATGCAGTTTATTGTTGGCGTCAATACAAAGATTACATAAAAACCTTTTTTAGCATATTGTAATTCAATGAAGTGTGTGTGCATACACCCAGGCTCGTCTGGTGGGCGGGGCTTAGGACAGAGAGAGGACGGCTGTATTTTTGTGTCCATGTCCAATGTACAAATGTGCTTCTTTAGCGCAGCATGAAGAAGAGTGTGAAATGGCTCCACTGCCAATAAAACGCACAACAACAAAACTTGATTTCTAGCTTGATCTGATTAACTAAATGGCAAACAAATGTGACACACTTGAGCAGATTAAATCACCGAACAATGTCTGTTATAAGGCTTTGTTCGAGTTAGACACATTTTTCTTCTGCACGGAGCTTTTCTTCTTGTTTTTTTAAATCAAAAGCATAATTGTGAGAAACTTCACATGAACATTCTTAGCATTTTCATTTTATGAGACACATTTTCATAGTTAATCGTTTTTTGTTTTTTTTTTCAAAATATTTATGTGTTCTACGACCACTAAGAAATGAAAGTGCGCCGCGGGGCTGAGCGTTTAACAGCCGTGCAATTAATGAGATTGTCCCCGAGAGTGTCCACGCGGCCCCTAAAGAAATTGTTTTCTATGGGAAATTCGTCATTAAATTGTGTTATATCATTGCACCATTAAAATTCTAACAATCAAACTCACTGTCCCAATAACTTGGCAGAAGTAGCAGTTAAGGATTGCTCTGGGAAACGCCGTAGCGTTAGTGTATACAGTGAGACACTCGGCAGCTCAGAAAACAAGAACACTGACAGAAGGCAAAGACAGAGTTCCCGATCATGTTCCTAGAGTACGCACTACGACACAGTTAATAGTGATTCCCTTTGCAACTTCTGATAATACTAAAAGATGTCAGCTGAATATATAGAACATAGATTTGGAACTGTGTTCTTGCTTGGTGACAAATCCCCGCTCACTATATGTGTTTATATTCATCCAATCCAAGTTGTTGCTATGAGCCATCAAGTCGTTCCATATATAGTCTTGCATAGCATAGCAGCTGTGTATATCTACAGGCCCGTTCTACCCAGCTACAGTTAGGTCACTGTAAGCATTGCATTGATGGTCACATATATAATTAATGACGGGGGCAGATGCAAAGACTTCAGATGGATTGAGAGGACGCACACTTAACTCTCTCGCTGGCCGGGATCAGTGCTCTGTTTAATACTCGCATGTACGGACAGATGAAGACAATAAAATACACATTTTCTCAGCTCATAAAAAGCACTGCTGATGAAGGTGACAAAGTGTAGATGACTAATTGTGGACTTTGTATCCCGGGAAAAGTGTTGCCTGTGGAAAGGTTGACTCAACATGTGTCCACGTATGTACAGGTGAATCCGGTCATAACTGTGCGCCAGAAATGAAAAACGGTTATTTAAGCTTACACAATAGTGAAAGCTTAAATAAAAAGGAATGAAGTGAGACACAAATGTTGGCATGTTGCACCCAAAGCACCAAACGCTGCACTTTCCCCCTAATTGGTGAGCACGGACATCACATTTCTGTGAAAGGTTATCCTTTGGAGGTGGACTGCTGGTTTGTTATTAATTGTGATCGTATCTTAAAGGCCAGGCTTACTGTCTTCTCAGGTCTGAATTTAATAAATAAATGCCAGATTCTACACTCCTCGTTATCCTGTTAAATGAGGCACGTTGTATCAAAGAGGAAGACTTAATTGAAAAATGACCACATGATTGGTTAAGGCGTACAAATGACCTGAGAAGTCTGCCAAGTTCTCTCTGGTTCAACACGTGTTCACAGGTTTATTATGAGTCTACATGTTAGATCACAAGATGCCAACGCTTTAATGTAGATCTCATCTATTTCATTTGACTTGGTGTGTGTCTCTTATCATTGTCATGAACTCGGCCATGTCTTCATCTTTCTCTCGACTTCACGATCCACAGATGAGATTCAAACTGCATCCTGCACCACGACCACAGGCATCATGTGCCAGTGCAAACCAGGTACCTTCTGTGTCCCAGATCAGGCCTGCGAAGTCTGCAAGCGCTGTGCCAAGTAAGTATCACCCAGTATGCATGTCTTTCTTAGGATAATGAACTCTTTAGGACCCACTGCATTGTTTAGTTTCCATCAAAGCAGAATAACAATCAGCAGGGCTCTTGGTTTGTTACTGTCACTGCAAATACTTGTTTTTCTACCAAATGACAGGTGTAAATCAGGGGAGGAGGAGGTGAAGAAGTGCACCCCGTTTTCTAACACCAAGTGTCGAAAACGCGACCCGTCCCCCACGGTAACTTCTGCAGTCCTTCCCACACCGACCCCTGCTTCTCCAGCAGACATTGGTAACTTCCCTGTTTCATGCTAACCCTTCTGCTTAACATTGTCTGTTGTTTTAAACTGAATTCTACATCTTCACCCATGTGTTCTCTTCCCTTCCTACAGTTACTCCTGTTTGCATCTTCCTGCTCATCATCTGCTTCATCATTGCGCTGGTTGTGGTGTTCGTATTCAAGCAGCGTTCCTGTGAAGTGCCATGTGAGTCGACACTGTGCGCTGGAACCTTTGCAAAGCTGGTTTTCTCATTTAAGGATGTATTCCTAATGCTGCTTGTCTGCTTTGAAACAGGTTCAAAGAGCCATTGTGAGTCCAGTGAAATTGTGAAGATTCCTATTGTAAGTTATTGTTTTGGTTTGTTTTCGAAGGCTTCATAATATTAGTGGTTATTGTGCGGGTTTTTTTATTTTAAATCCTCCTCTTTTTTTCCCCCCGGTCAGGACGAGAGTGGAGGCACAGCAGAGGAGCGGCAGAACGATCAGAACGCAGGTCTGGAGGGGGAAGAGTCCCGGCCAGAGTCCCGGCCCCTGCTGCAGGAGACCCAGGCTGGGATGACTAAAGCCTCTCAGCCCCTGGAGGACGAGGACAGAGGACTAGGAGACAGTTTGCCCAACACCACTAGTTCGTCTCAAACTAGCCTGTCGGCCCTGCCCACTGCAGCTTCCTCTGGTAACACCCCAAATACCCCACACCAGAGCCCCACCGCCATCAGACCGTCATCTGCAGACATGGTGAGGGGAACTGTAGGATTAGAAAACGATCAGAAATAACTCTTCATTTGCAAATGGGAATCACCTGTGGCACCGTCTCATATATTTCTAATGTTGCAGGATGATCCTCTGCAGCATCGCTTGGTGCCACTACAAGGTAAGAGTCCAGAGAGCTGTCCTCCCCACTGATGTGTTTTCAATGCAGCGATTTGAACTAAAAGGCAGCTGCACACAGAAAGCAGCGCCGTTTCTTTTACAGTCCATGTCATTCCAGAAGGAAGTCAAACAAACAGGATCTCCTCCACATCTCACATTATCTGGTGGATAGATTAATAATCTCATGACAGTCAGGCCGTATCTGAGCCTTCCGGGGGTTGGAACATGCGGCCTTTCCTGCTGTTATTTTTTTCTCATGCTAAATTAAAGAGGACATGGTTTAACAGAGTTGTTTAATCTTCCATTACAATTGCATGTATGCAAACCCCTGTAAGGAAAATGTACTGAGATGTCCTGGTTGTTGCCGTGTAGGAACAATGTACACACTGTGTCCGAGCAATAATCAGCGCGTGAGGTCTTAAAGCGTTTAGTTTGAGAGTTGGTGTTAACAATCCATTCTGTAAGAGAACTGTGTAAGCCGCTAACAATCTATCTATTCATCTTTCCAAGGGTCAGAAAAATCCCTAAAGAAGAGCTTTGACTTGTTCGACGAGTACCTGGATGTGCGGATCCATAACAAGTTCTTCCGAATGATCGGAGTCAACGACAACCACATTCGGATTTCGGAGAACGGAGCTGGCGACAAAGTGTATGAACTGCTGAAGAACTGGATGCAGAGGCAGGGACTAAAAGCCGACATCAACGACCTGTTGGAGGCTTTGCTAAGTATGGACCAGCGCCGCTCGGCGGAGAGCATCGCCTCTGCAGCCCTGACGAAAGGCTACTACAAGCACGCAGACACGCCCTGAAAGCTGAAGTGACGGGGGACTGCAACTGAAGTAAACACAAAGTACTTAATACAAGAAGAAACTCAAAAGCACATGTCGGTGGACATTGTGTCTCACGAACAGGCTTACCTCTTTGTGGCCGACCAGCCACGTATTCAAAAGCCAGTAGTTTTAAAAAGAAAAAACACAAAAAGGGGAAGGTCGAGCCGTATTTATCAGAGCTCTGGAGATGTCGACTACTTGCCAAATGCGGAGGTGTAATAATGAAAATGAAGAATACGTTTTGTGGTCAAATTTAACATCGTTACTACCAACCATGAAGATGTTCCAACCATGAGCAGATCATGAAGGTGTCAGCTTCCACGGGCAGAAACGGCCGCGTGTTTTAGGCTCTATTGAAGCAACATGCGTCTAAATACTGAAAGCTTCCAAGTCTCTGGGCGTGTCACTCGTCTGCTCCACAGATCACACCGCCTGGAGACGAGGATATACACTGGTTAGTAGGAGTGGCATTAGCTATGTCACTAATACTTGTGCCTCTTTGATGCACTGACCTCTGGCACATGTAGGATTTAAAACTACAAATAATGCTACACTTGTTGTTTTTATAGATTTAGGCTAATCTGAAACCATAGGTAACAGATCAGGAACGTTTCCCCCACTAGAGGTGGGAAAATGTGTCAATTTGCAGCCTTACAAAGGATCAATTTTACCTCTTCAATGCCATTTTATAATCTAAATGTATTTAGTTATCAAGATTTTATTATGTTAATAGAGCATAGGGATTCAAAAACGTCATTGTGTTCAATCAAGTCACATTGGAGGAATGTTTTCCGTCTCTGTCGTCCGGTCTTTGACATGCTCAGTGTTACGACACGCACGACTTTTTAGAAGGAATTCTTTTCAAAAGCTGTTTCCATTGGAACGGCTTCATATAGTTTTAGTCAAACGTTTCCATGTAACTTGGAGAACTTCAAAGGTCGTGTTATTTATTGACATATTTATTTTAATGAATAATAATTAACGTTCATTATTTATACCACGACCCTGGAAAACGAGCACGCACACGCATCTGTGTCGTGGTGACGTTTTTAGCTTCAGGGCAACAATGACTGACATCAAACGTGTTCAAATGTTGTGTTTTTGAAAGTTGAGTTAAAGTGTGTTCAGTGCAGCACCCTGGTCCACACTGTCTGAGTCAACGCTACGTGTGTTTCTGCACAAGAGACCACAGCAGCGTGCGGAAGCCTTCGTGATGCTACACGCACAACGTGTCATTGCAAAATGGAGTTGAGTTGACATCTTAGAAAAATGACGATTGACCGCTCTAGTGAACAAATAGTCCCTCTGTACGTGGCGGCGGTGACATGGGATGCAGACGCCGGTTTGTTTGTTTGGTTAGACTGAGACAAAATGAAGGAAACAAAAAAAAAAAGAAGAAGCTCAAATTGATTTCCCTAATTCTGTCGCTTGTACATACAAATGTCCAGAGAGCATCGGAGCCTCACAAAGTGTATAAATATGCAGCTCTATTAACAAACCCAAATGAATATAGTGCGGTATGAAGTTATTAAGTACAGGAAAGCCGTCGGCACAGTAGTCGGCTGGTGACATTTTAAACTAGGTTTTGCCCATTTTTCTGCAGTCTCTTATGTATAAAGGAAAGAGTTACAGAGTTCTATATTATTGCTGAACAGGGATGCTACAGTGCTGGCACTGCCATCTATTGACAGACAATGAAAATACAGCCAGCAACAATTTCTAGGGATCCTCCAGTAAACACCTTCCTCTCACTTAACACTTCAACTTCTTTTTAAATCCTCTCTCACTCTGTGGCAGTGAGTGTGAGTGTGAGTGTGTGTGTGTGTGTCCTTTTCTTTATTTTATAATTGTTTTTACTTTGACATATTTCATTGCAGGTCCTAAACTGTTTAATTGATTTCCTTTTTACTTTTGTAAAAACGTCCCTTAGTTATTGTTTGCTTGTCCTGGATTTCAGATATAAATTATGCAAATACTTCAAAGCTGTTTTTATGTCAATTTCAAATAAATGTTTTGTACAGATATTGTGTCTTTGGATTGTTTGAAATGACATATTGCCGACACATTTCCCAGGGTTGTGCACATCAGACATTAATATTGTATTGATTTAGCAAAAAGTGTGTTTCCTAGTATGAATTTGAGCCTGTGCAAGACTTTATGTTTATATTACGTGCCGTTCAAGATGGTAACAAAATGAATTTGTCAAAACAAATCAGAAGTATATAAATATAATTTATAGGATAGAGAGTTTGGACTGTATGTGTGTGTGTTTAATGATGATCAGGACTGAACCTATTCCAGGGGAGAAAATGTGTCCCAAGTGTGTATTCATACCAATAAGCTTTAACTAATACAACAAATATCACTGAGACAAATGATGAGTTTACTCTCTTGTAGTGTCTTGGTAAGTGCCTCGTGGCGGCTGGTGCTTAGAAACAAGAACACAGACGCAGTGAGACAGCAAATCATATTAAGTTCTGTATTACTGAAACGTCCTCGTTAAGGGACGAATAAAGGATTATCTTATTTCATCCTAAATGTTAGACCGTTACCTTTTTACTACACTGAGTTAAACTGGTACTTTTTACTGTATTTAGTGCAGCAATCACATTAATACAAGTACTTAATGTCTCCTCTCTATTTGAAATGTCTTGAGGACAGTTGAGCATTAAACTAAGTTGCGTTACATTACAGTTTATTTAGCCGACGCTTTTGTCCAAAGCGACACAATAAGTGTAAACAATCAAGAGGATACAACTCCGAACAGCAAGAATCTAACGAGTACACCAGCTTCAAAATAAGAGAAACACAAGTGCAACATACAGAAACAATAGAATACAAATTCAACTATTAGCTTCAAATAAGCCAAACCAATATAAGTGCAACATACAAAGAACTGTTTTTGTTTTTCCTTTCATTCGCCGAGATGCAGTCGTGAGTTTTCACAGGAGGGTTTAGTTTGAGGGGAATCTGTGTCCCACTCGTAGCGAGGGAGCAGCGAGCCGATTGGCCGATGCAGAGCGAAGTGAACGTGCTGGGGTGTCTGGTTCGAACCACGGCCTGCATGTAGGAAGGGGCTGATCCATTCACAGCACGGTAGGCCAGCACCAGAGTCTGGAAGCAGATTTGGGTCGCCACTGGTAGCCAGTGAAGGGAGAGGAGGAGCGGTGCATTGTGGGAGAACTTGGGTTAATGACCAGTCGGGCTGTTGCATTCTGGATGATCTGCAGAGGTCGAATGGCACATGCAGGCAGTCCAACGAGGAGGGAGTTGCAGTAGTCAAGGCGTGAGATGACTAGAGCCTGGACAAGAACCTGCGTCAAGAACCTTTCTCGCCGTCTTTGTGCTAAGCTAAGCTAATTGGTTGCTAGCTGTAGCCTGACACTTAACGGACAGATATGAGACTGCGATCCATCTTCTCATCCAACACTAAGTGTATTTCCCAAAATGCCGAAACATTCCTTTCATTTGACCCCAGTTTTCATATAAATCTGGTGTAGCAACTTTACTTGTTTGTTGATTGTTTGTAGAAGTTTTCCAAATGTAAACCTTTGGAACATTCTGAACTTCTTTTCTTTCCGTCTCCTGTTTGTTCCAGTTCGTGCTTCAGCCTCTGTGCCTTCGTGAAGTGTGTTTGCATCTGCTCATCCTGAGGCCTGAGAAGCACTTTTCAGTCAAAACTTGTATATTCCCAGTTATATATTTCATAAATCTGGGCTCCGATTCTTGGCTCATTGTTGTCCTTGGGGGTCTCCGTACTTGGCAGTCTGTCGGACTTGTGTGTGCTGCTTTGATTGAATACTTCTGTACTAGATATTTGCTCTTTTAAATCCATGTTCACTGTAGCTGTCTCTGCTGTCTGCTCTGCTTTTGCATTTCTCTTTAAATCCTTTGTGAGGAAGGTGAAGGTATGATTCTTCTACACACACTTTCCTCTTGTTAAGTATGATTTATGCCCATATTTTCACGAGGTGCACTAATAGTCTGATTATCTTCTGTCTCTCTGACCTGTTCCTCAGTGTGTACAGACACTGTGCTTACTTCAGCTGCACTTTCTGCTGGTTTTATTTATATTCTCTCTGTTTTATCGAACGCATTCATTTCTAATGAAAACAGGCTTTCATTCAAGCTCTCTTGTTCAATAATAAAGTTCTCCTTTACAACGTTAGTCATGGGTTTGTGGGGGAGGGGGGGGGGGGGTCATCCAGTTCCTTCGTATTTACTGTTTTCCACCCAGTGTCTCTGTTCAGAATAATATTTCTTTCCAATGATGGTTCTGTTTGTGTCTGTAAGGAATAACACGGCGAGGACTTCCACCTCAGTAAGCATTTGTTTGTGATCAACATCATTATTATCTTTTTTTACGTGCAGCTTGTAGGATGCATGCTAATATTTCCTGGTTTCCTGCTGTAGTATTTGCATGTGATGCTTCTGTTTCACTTTCTCCCTCTGGGTGTCGAAACTTTGCTTGTTGTGTTTTTATCTCCCCCATTGAAATACTCATACTTCATTATCATCCTGAGAAGCCTTTATCTAGTTCTGAGGTCTATTTATGGATTGTTTATTCTCTCTGGATACCAACAGAAGTCGCCTCTCAACATAAAATCCATCAACATCCTACACACTGGATGCAGCTTTCAAAGGATGTTGCTTCTGACCACTTTTTTGCAAGTTCAAGTTCAAATGTTCATTTTCTCTTTATCTCTAATTGTGATATATCTGAGGTTTTCCTTGAAGACAGCTTGGAAAACGTCATGTTGACTGACGTGTCCGTTATAGTTCCTGAGAACTTTAATGTCCATCACTCGTCTTATTTGTGGTTGTGCAATCTGCTCTTTGGATATGTTCATTGCTGATCTAATTTCACCCTCTTTAAAACCACAGGAAATAATCACAGTTGTAGCATCACAGTGTGTCTTTGTCAGCACTTTCTGCACTTCAACAATGATGGCGGGTGCTCAGCTCTTAGGATTTCTCCAGTAAGAAAGCCATGTCCATGTAGGCTCTGAATCAGGAGGATCTTTTACTTTATCCATAGCAATACGACTGGTTCCACTAATAACATGAAAGGCTGGAACACTTTTTTATCTTTCCATGAAGGAGAGAAACGACTTGGAGTGTCAGGAGAGAGAGAGAGAGAAAGAGCACTCACAGCAGACAAATGCACGAGCCATGGCATGAAAACAACAATTTCAAGAACACTACTTCATTCATGTAAACCTTTTAGCTACGCTAGCTGCACGGCTCCAAGGATAGCAATGTCATCCATCACTTTGAGTCCAGACTGGAATGTCTCAACAACTATTAGATGGACTTTTCATCTGGCGCCATCATCAGGTCAAAGTTTTAGTTCCTATAACACCTTGGTTTGTGACCACTCGCACGTTAGCATTGCTATTGTGAGTGTGTCGGCATGCTAACGTTAGCATTTAGCTTAAAGCACTGGCTTAAAGAGCTGCTAGCTACATGGCTGTACACTTGTTTCTAAGGCAAGGAGTGACATTTTAAAACTTTGAATGTTTCTTCTCCTTCTTTTGTGTGTCTCTCTCCGTGTTCAGCTTTTACTTGAATGGCAGGTGGTTCCCTCTTCACACTATTCAACCACACACACACACACACACTGTGGAGCACGTAGCATTCACTTATATCTGGGTATAATAGTAGGGAGAGTGGGGTAAGATGATCCGATTTTTACTTAAGTTGCCCTCAAGGCAAGGGAAAATGAGATTGAGTTCAATGAAAAACATCTACCCATGTTCTAGTGGCTCAACTTGCCCCAGCATAGGGGTAAGATGATCCAAGTCTTGGGGACTTGATATATCAATTGAAATCTGATCATATTTATTTTTTTAAATAGCCTCTTTTAAAATAGTAATTTAATTATACAAATGTTCCTCTTCCAAATAGCCTTATTTAACATTTTATTGTTTGAAACGACAGCCAGCATAGCTTTGAGAAGCAAAGAAACACTTTAACAGAATTATGTAAATGAAGGAGTTTAAATCTGCTGGCATCAATTCTTGTATAATAAAATGAAATAAGAAAATACAAGTTATTTCCTCCAGTAGTTTCTCTTGTAATTATACATTTCGTTAAACAGTTCACAGTTTTGTGAGAACAAAGCATCTCTTTTAAGAACACTGCACAATGAAAAAGGAGTGTTACATTTTCCACTCGTTAAGGTTGCATGGAAATATGAGTTGTTGCTCTCTCCTCGCAGTTCCTCCAACCTTCTGGGTTTGAAGTAGCTTTTTCAATGCGAGGAAAACAATCCCTCGTCACTTTCCTTGAACGCAAAGGTGGTCGAATGCACACCCTACCTGCTAAACCCTTCTCTCTCCAGTTGTTAGGGATGTTGTGTCTTTCTGCCAGCTCACCGCATTTCTTTGGAGTAAGGCCATGGATCTGCTCAGCTAGCTTTTTGATGTGGTCTGCAAGATCCTTCTCTACCTCCACTGTGAAGACCCTCTTTGCTTCTGCTGCTCCTGTGTACCCAACAGATTTTACTCCCTTCCTTTTTATCAACCTCCAGAGTTGACCTGTCAATATTTCTCCCTTTTGCCACTGATCAGATGGATTTTCCACCCTTGACATCACTGGCTGCTCTCTCCATCTCTCCAAGGGGTGTTGAGCCCCAGTTGGCTTTCCTCTTGTAGATTCTTGGCGTGATAGCTTTTCTAAAAATGTTTAACATATGATAGACCTCTATATACTCTAGTTTTCATTTTTACTAATCTTCTTGGTAGAATTCTTCGGTCTCCAAGTCTTCAAGGTCTTTTTATGAAAGGGAGTTTCAAGGTAAAGTTTCTCTTTCCAAGACAAACACTTTAGTTGGAAACTAATCTCTCTTCTCTCTCTCTCCATAAATATTCTGAACAGGTGCAAAAACATGCTGCATGCTTAGATATTCTTATTATCAACAGTGTTAAATTAGTGCAGAAAATAAACCTGCTTGAGATTGTTTGTGTTATCAGCTTCATGCTTTTAGGTAGTTGTAATTCTGAGGATGCTTGACTGTGACAGTCCCACCTGTTATGCTGTTAATTCATGCACATGCCAGCAGAACAGAGAAATTGCAATAAGGAAAATAAATAAATAATGTGCTCACAGAAGATATGGGAAATAATGTCAATGGTTGTGATCATAACTCAGTACATCATCAGGGAATGCAACATAGGGACGAAGTCATTTAGTTAGTACAGAAGTATACATTACATACATAATTCATATCGATTATGATTGAAATAAGCATACATATATATTCCTGATTGAAACTGCATTCATGA
Source organism: Cottoperca gobio (assembly GCF_900634415.1). Taxonomy (NCBI): domain Eukaryota; kingdom Metazoa; phylum Chordata; class Actinopteri; order Perciformes; family Bovichtidae; genus Cottoperca; species Cottoperca gobio. The sequence goes on along the minus strand of NC_041366.1, from coordinate 18,832,262 downwards.
TCAGCACGGACTGTGTGTCCGCAGGGCTGTTAGTGCTGCACAGCAACATAAACACAGGTTCTCTGGAAACACATGCATTGATGTTTAGCTTGGGTCTGAAGTATGTCCAGTCCTCGGGGAGTCATCTGAAGCAGTTTTCTGCAGGAAATCCAACTGTAGTTATCCGTGACCCCGTCTCCGAGGGGCCAGAGACAAGCAGGGACACAAGCAGCAGCCCCAGCCTCATTGAGCCGAGAACGAGTGCTGGAAGGCAGCGTGAACCCAACAGTGACTCTCTTATCTTCCTTTGAATATGCAAACAATGCAGCAAGTAACAGTAACAGGCCTGTTGTATCTAACAAGGTGTTGAAAATGACAACAGATCCAACAATGAATTGATCCAAATAACAAGTGTTTTCTATTTAACCAAAGGCCAAATGATATCGTATTCCTCTGTGACACAGAGCGTCATTGTTGCGTCAACACTATAAACTATCTGTTCCTTCACTTTTAATGAACATATGCTCTGTAGTTTATTTTGAGTGGATCCCACATGCACCGTCCTGCTCCCAGAAGTTCTCACTCCATAAGTGTCACATTGCTTACATCATCAACAGAGCATTATCACCTTTCCTCTGGTGTAAGCAGCAGGTAGCAATTCCTTCTGTTTTGTTCACCGTTCTGTGTTAAATACTAATTTGTGTGTGTGTGTGTGTGTGTGTGTGTGTGTGTGTGTGTGTGTATGTGTTTTCTTGTAAGTAGAGAAGAAAGGCAAACAAAACTAATTATTAACAATGAAATATATGCAGCAATGTCTTCTTCATTTCCGTTCATGCTCGTTTATTGTGAAGCATCATTGTCAAAGATAACAAAACATGATATGGTCGTGTTTCTTTTCCATAAAGAGACAGAGGAAGAACACTTTTCTTGTATAACTTGTATAAATTCACATACAAAATGTTCTTGCCGACATAATGAAGAAAACACAATAACATAAACATATGAATCTATCAAATGCATGTTGCAATGCACATACTGTATGTGAAACAACATCCATAATGTCACATTGTGAGACAAGTCATGGTCAAAATAATAAACATTTATTTATTTTGTTTTATTTGTCACATACTCATTTAATATGCAAGTAAAATGCAGAGTTAAAAAAACAGATTATAAAAAATAAAAAACGATTTAATTGTGAAAAAGTGTATTTTGGGCTGGAGTTGTATAATATGTCCACAAATGTGAATCCTGCTTATGAGAAATATCCATGTTTATTTTTAAATTACAGCCTCAAGCGAGACCTGCAATCCAGACAGGATGAGTCACTTCAGAGGTAACTAAACTGGGAATATTAACAACGCTCCGTGCCAGCAAAAGGAACATTTGAGAGTTCATCACAGATAAGCCTCTGAAAATGGACGCCTTCATCACCTCCCAGTCAGGAGGCGACGTGAAGATCCTGTCTGTGCTTCCTGGAGATAAAATGTTCCTCTTCAGGAAAGACACAGATTGCATCCGTGTGCTGGCCTCTCAGGCTCAGCAAGAAGCAAATAACTTTCTGTCCGCCTTCGTGGACGATGAAAAGCATGAAAAGTTTTGTTCCAAAAAGACTTTGCTGCTCTACGATGTGTGGAACACCTTTGTTCATGTGTTCATTGTTCTCTGCTAAAGTAGAAGATTGCATTATGTTGCCGTCACAAGCAGGTCTGAATTAACTTGTTGATTTATTTATTTCTCTCTCGATGCCTCCAATTAAAACGTCTGCTCAGCTTCACGCTCCTCCTGCCTCTCCTTTTGTCCTTACAAAGTAAAACGCAGTTACACATTCATCCGGAGTCACTCTCCTTGCGTGACTGTCCCTCTCTGATCATCTGCTTTAGTCCAGATCTCACGATAGTTGCTAAACAGTGAAGGCTTTATTCTTACAGATCGGCTGCTAAATTAGATGACATGCTCGGAGGTCTCCATCAGCCACATGGTTGTTTTGAAAAAGAGAAATTGCTTAATCACACCTTACAAAACAATGCTTGTGATGCAGCATGGTGTAGGTCTGATGGAAAAAAACATTTCATCTACTGTATAAATTATTGTCACGATAAATAAATCAACGCATAAATCATTTTAAAAGGACAGTTTTGGAAGCATTACTTTACTTCTATGGCATGTCTTTACTGTTACAGGCAGGTTGCTTTGTGATAAATATCCAGAGTACACACAGCAGATACAGGGACAAACATATCCGACTGAAAAGCGCGTTCCAGCAATTGATCTAGTTTTTGTTTGGAATTGTAAAATCATTTCTCATAAATGTCTCAGCCGAAATGATTTGTCAGTGCGGCTGGCTGAGCCTGCAGGTAATGTCTGTCAGTGAAACGGATTAAACCTTGTGGATTTTGTTATTGTTATAATTAGACATCATAATACCCAGAAGACTGAGATGAATCTACGCAGACATTGAACTCATTAAATTATTCACTGGATGAGTGCATCAACTAAATCATTTGACGGTTAAATGTAAGTGAAAATACTTTTATACTGAAATGACAATAGCAAGCCGTTATTCGAGACTTTAAATGAAAAGCAGAAGAGAGCAAATTAGTAATAAGACAAATGCGCTGCTTACGTGATTTATTACTCAACTGTGTGTGTGTGTGTGTGTGTGTGTGTGTGTGTGTGTGTGTGTGTGTGTGTGTGTGTGCGCAGCGGCTGTTCATCTGGAAGCAGAAGACACACACCTGGAAGCTGGTGCATGCTGGTCTGATGCTGCTGGCTCTGCTTCTGTCCGTTCCTGCGCATGTGTGCCGGGTTTGACTTCCATAGAGGCTTCCACATCCCTGACCTGTAGTCTCTGCACAGCTGCTCGGGCGTCTGCACTGTGCTAATGTTTACATTGCAGGTAGGGAGGGATATGAGGTGGTTATTAATTAAACACTGAATCATTCCCTTCTTGCAGTTTCACCGTGCTGCTCTTGGTCCGGCTGGCTTCTTGCTTCCTGGTTCTCTGCTGTGATTCACCCCTGAAACATTTTCATATCTGGATGGGAAAAGCAATCTTGATCCTCAGTCTGACGTCCTGCATCATTGGTATCAATGACTGCTCCTTACTCTGCAAGTGCTCCGACAGCTGGAAACACATCGTTTCTTCAGGAAAATAACCCAAATCGCAAGCAATCTCACACAACATTATAACAAAAGCATGATTCTGGAGTTGTTGCTCTATAAATCAAGATGCCAAATGTGAAACCATGCAAGAAATGTAACCTCCTAACTTAATTTCTCTCTCTGCTGTAGTAATGGAAGTGTTTGTGGACCTTACAGCTCACTGTCTGTGGAAGCAAAGTCTGCAAATTCCCTCGACATTCTCATTTTGGCTTTTGGCTTGATTGTCTTTGGCATCCTGTTCCAAAACAAATGTCAGCGTCAGATGAAATTGAAAGTGTTTATGTGAGTATGGATGTCTAACAATGATGTGAATGACATGTTACTACAGTGTATTTAAGTGTTTGCTGTAGTTGTAGCTGTAAACATGTCACCGCGACAGAAAATGTTGTTTTGTTTCACTGATATTCATTCATATCAAATTGTACTTCAAGTTTTAATTAATCTTTTTAAGTATTTCAACTCTCAATTGCGGGCACATCCTGTTGTGCACAGGTGTTCAATCAACATCATGAAAACTGCACTGATAAACATGTTCACAAGATGTAAGAACTTTGTTTTTAATGTTGTTGGAAGTGCCAGTATTCCTAGAATTCTTGTTTGCCATATTCAAGTTGTTCGATTGTTCTTCTTCATATCTTTTATTTAATGTATTCTTCCCTAGCAATCTTGTTCAGGAGATTCTTCAGCAGTTTTTGCAACAACAAAGCAGTGAAAGAAGCAATACTCTCAGATTTTGCTGAGATCAAACACCATATGGCCCTCTCCTGCCGAGCTTTCTGGATCCTGATTTGATTATTTTTGGATGAAGCTAAGTGGGGGATTTCAATTTATCTGATTGATTAATTAGGTAATATAATGACTTGTAATTTTATTAACAACGTTTCGGCTTTTAAGAGTTTTATTAGTGTGATTTTGGCTGTCATTATAAATAATACAAGTCCCTTCTGTTATTAAACTGCTAAACTAAAGCTGCAGTGTTGTTATTGCCTGATGTATTACATGGTCTTACCACTAGAGGTCAGCGTAAGCACCACTAACTCTTCAGGATAAAGCACAATGTAGATTCAGAAAATAAAGCAGTGACAACTTAAATTCCAACAATAAGGACAGTTATATAATATGTATGGGAGAATCATCTTTTAGCTGACATATTTTAAGCTCTTCACTATTGTCACTTTACCTTTAAAGAGTCACTTTACACCAATACAATTTCTACTTACTGTTTTACAATTGTTTACACCTGTTTATATATATATATATATATATATATATATATATATATATATATATATATATATAATATTTATTACTTCTCATAATGCATATAGCCTACATTTACTAAATTCCTGTTTACATTCAGTTTATTCATTTGCAATACTGTCTGCCCCAATTGATATGTTGTTTATATTTTAGCTCTATGTTTTACTTGCATAATTTTCTTTATGGATATGTAATGAACATTGTTTGAGGCGTAAGATTTTTATTGCCAACGAACGCTGCTCTGTAATTATTGTAACATGATAAGAAGAAGATATTTTCAATTTGAACTTGATATGAGACAATGCATTTTACATTGTTGCTCACAAGCTCACTTTCTATGTTGTCATTATTTAATAAATGGTGTACACATACCTGGTGTGGAACCTTCTTTAAAATGAGAGCAATGGCGAGAAAGAGAAATTAAAAATAAATTGAATAAAATTGAATAGAAAATACTTTTTACGTGCAAAAGGCAGACATTTGTCTTTGGTTTGCATGTGATCTGCTATCAAAAAGGGTACATTAGAACACATCATATCACTCAGACATTAAAACCCATCTACAGGAGATAAAATAAAATAAAATAAAGTTAAATAAAATAAAGTTAAATAAAATAAAATAAAATAAAGTTAAATAAAATAAAATAAAATAAAATCACATTTAATTAAAATTTTAAAAATGAATTAAATTAAAATGATCTGTTGTTGTTGTACCCACCTCTGACTGCGAGAGGCAGCATTTCATCTTAAGAGCGTCCCAAATCAAAAGACGAAGAAGAAGAAGCACTTCCTGTAAGGTCAAAGTTGTTGTAGTTGTCACAGCTAGCATAGTAGCTAACTTCACCCCGATAGGACAATTAACTCTGTCAAAATGGAAGTAAATCAAGCGAAACAGGAACACCTACTCGCATTAAAAGGTATTTTATTTTTCTTTCAACAGCATAAAGATAGTGATTATAGATATATGTGATATATGTTGTTTTAGCGTTAAATATGTCAGTTCGCCGCTGCTGTCATTTGTTGTTGCTGTCAGCTGCTAACAGCGCTAGCTAAGACAAAAATACACTTTTACAGTCGATCATATGCAATCAAGACTGTAACTGACAGGTGCAGCTTTAAAGTGTTTTTGTTATTGTTATTGACCTCAAAGCTGAGCTCGAAACTACACTGTAGCAATATATTACAGCAAGAAATACACCATAATATCAGCTCTAACGTTACTGTTGTTAGCTGGTTTAGCTAAGGAGCATAAAGTTGGCTTCTTAATGAGTGAATTACGCCCTAAAATACTCAGTAGCTTTGTTATCTTTTGGTAAGCTGTGTTTGTTATGCGTCTGTAACTGTATATGCTCGTGTCACTGTGTATAAGTACGTGGAGAGCTCCTGACAGTCAAAGTATGTGTCAGGCAGCTACTTAGCCATTACACTTGATTCTGTTTCTGATGACTTTTTACCCATTAAAAATGTGTTTAAATTGTTTATTTAAAAGATACAATAAATACTGAGACCAGATCTTGCATATGGATCCATTGCACACACGTGTTATTTGTCTTTACAAGCTCACAGCTGCTAAAAATATACCTGTTATACCAGTAAATCATAATGACTAACCAGTTTAGCATTCACACTTTCAGATACTTGTGAGTTCTGTGGCTCTCCGAGGAAGCAAAGTGTGTTGAAATATGTAAACCAAATACATGTATTTCCATACAGCAAATGTTATTATTTGCATTAATGACTGCCTCTATGCACAACACAGGGCAATTTCTAATCAGTACCCTATGATTAGTACTGAAGTTATTGGCACTAGGATATACTGAGTGGTAGAGATTAACATCACCACAATAACTAACAGACCTGTGTGTCCAATCACTAACTAATGTCACTTTACTTTACAGTGATGCGGTTAACAAAACCGACACTCTTCACAAACTTGCCAGTGACATGTGAAGATCGAGATCTGCCAGGTAAGTTTATTTCCCAGACAGAATCTGTATGCAATTGAATTCTCCGTTAAACAGATCCACAGTAGAAGATGTGTAAGGTTACCAGCATGTACAGACAACAGGAGGTATGATACCTGCAGTAGCTAATGGCGTATTTACGGCCTCCTTAACCTGTATTTGTTATTGCACTTTTAAATGATATTGACTTTTTTATTGCTGTGGATCTGCTGATGTTTCCGCTTGTTGTTTCAGTGTCTCTAAGCTAGCAGTCTGATCCCTGCCACACAGAGCATCTTGTCAGGGAAACAGATTTTGCAAATGATTCTACTGTTGATCAATAATAATAATAATAAACGTATACAACAATAAGCAAAGAAGCTACATATCAAAATAAGTAAAATAACAGCATCAGCCAGCACACAAGGTGGAAGGCTTTGAGAATACCCATGAAGGTTACATAAGTTAATCAAATAGTTGGTGAGTCATCACTTTAAGATCCATTGTTAGATCAAGTAACCTGCATGTCTTGGCACTGTTGGAGGAAACCGGAGCACCTGTTGGAAAGACAGGGCTCTCATGTAAACTCCACACAGTTGTCCGGGCTCAGGTTCAAAGCGCTGAGCCACCGCGCTGCCTTTGTTAATGCTGTCAGTGTGTCTGTCACAAGGCTCCTAGTAATGATCTGAAGGAGAGAAACGCAAAGATTAGCATAACAGACTGTAGTGTCAGTTTGAGTTTAGAAATTCAGTCAAAGTCTCAGCATGACGGCTACAAAGGAAATCTATTTTTGGAAGCTTCCTAAAGTTGCAGAAGCTGTCTTATGTTTTTAATATCAACTGTGAGTTTTTACAGGCATGTACAAGAACAAAGGGCACTAATCATTATAAATACTCAAAATATGATCGCTTGGATTTTAGAGAAGTTTATAATCACTATTTCCTAATAATGTGCACAAAGGGAAGCAACATAAGGACCGAGTCCAGGCTTAAGTGGACGTCTTGCTTCTGCTTTTCCTGCTCCCAAAATAAAACTCTGAACCGACAGCTTTTCTATGGTTGCATTAGGATTTCACAAACATCCCACTCAAGTCAGCGCGATGAGAATTGATGTAATAATGCTAGTGTTGGTAGCGTATAGCATTTTGGAGAATTTTCCTAAATTTGTAATTTATTTACTTTTACAAAATAGAATCCAGTCCACATCTAGTCGAGTCAATTTTATTTATGTAACCCAATATCACAAATCACAAATTTGCCTCATGGGGGCTTTGCAATCTGTACAACATGCGACACTCTCTGTCCTGAGACCCCCCAAAAAACACTTTAATAGGGAAATAATGTTAGAAGCCTGAGGAGGGATCCCTGTCTCTGGAAGGACAGACTTGTAATAGATGCTGTGTTTACTGAATAGACCAATTAGGATGAAACAATTATATATAATTATATATATATATAGATAGTAAACATCTAGGCGATGAGGAATGGATCCAGCAGGACGTTGAGCAACTTCGAGCCACTCGACCTCCTCTCCACCATGGAAACTATCAGTATTACAGATTTACAGTCTCAGAAAGTTCTCCCAAATTTAGATGGCGAGCCTCCAGAGAGTTTCAGTGTTTGTTTTCCCCCCCTGATAAATTACAGCACAGAGAAATGTGTCCGCTGCTCTGGTAACTGAACTCCTGACAAATCGTAAATCAGGATGAACTTTTGTAGGCTCGGTCGCTATTTATACAAGAGTTGCAATGAAGTGACGACTCATCTGAAAGTTCACAGAGATTAATTAGTTGAATTTGACATTAGATCCATAAAACCATGTCACTCTTTGCTATCATGTAGCACCTTTAACTCCTGCAGGATCTTCCAGATGGATCTTATTGTTGTTATTAATAGTAGAGATGTATTTCTAGGAGTCGTAGTAGTATTAATTATATTAGTCAGCGAGTTGATCACAGCATAAGATGTAAACCTTCTGACTGCTTTGAAACCTGCAGTGCACACAATACACCACTTTAATAAAACCTTATAGGTGTTTCTACAGCTTTACATATTTAGACAGTCCTCCGACAGACAGCTTAGTACGGACTGTGACGTTCAGTTTAATTCAAGTTACACAGAACATTAATATTTGGATGTTACAAGCAGATCTACTGGGATAGAAGTGTGTTTTATATTGTGACCAATTTATAAAATGTTAAAGTTGCATGCAGGTAAAAAAGACTGAATTCTATATTGTTATGTGTGACTTGTCCCTTTTTGAATTTACATACAAGGACTGTTATTCTAGTAATATCAGTAATGTGTGTGCACTTGTTTTCTTCGTTGGTTAAAGGACTTCTCTCTTTGATGCAGAGATGATTAGAGTGTTAACTCCTGTTATATATAGTTATATATATATATATATATATATATATATATATATATATATATATATATATATATATATATATATATATATATATATATATATATATATATATATATATATATATATATATATATATATCACATGTACTTCTTTGTGTGTTTCCCTCCTATAGGGGATTTGTTTGGTCAACTCATGAGGGAGGACCCGTCCACCATCAAAGGAGCAGAGGCTTTAATGCTGGGAGAGATGCTAACATTACCGCAGAACTTTGGGTGATAACCACCAATCAGTTTTAGGAGAATTAAACACAAAATAACTTTTCTTTTTAAAGTTCAAAGATTTGACTTTTCCCACGTCTCTGCATTACACAGAAATATTTTCCTCGGCGAGACCTTCTCCAGTTACATAAGTGTGCACAATGACAGCAGCCAAGTTGTGAAGGACATTCTTGTGAAGGTACTGCACAAGAGGAAATACCAAAGCAACACTCTTTTATTACACTTTCTGATTTGTGATTTGATCCTCTGCAGGCGGATCTACAGACCAGCTCGCAGAGGCTCAACCTCTCGGCGTCAAACTCTGCAGTAGCGGAGCTCAAACCTGAGTGCTGCATCGATGATGTCATCCACCACGAAGTTAAAGAAATTGGGACCCATATGTGAGTATTTTGTCTCCCAACTGACCAAATCATGGAAGCAACACGTGTTTAATGTATTCTAAATGTTTCCTTCCTCTCTTCCAACTTCCAGCTTAGTTTGTGCCGTCAGTTACACCACTCAGTACGGGGAAAAGCTCTATTTTCGGAAGTTCTTCAAATTCCAGGTGAGTTATATTTGAGCGTTGTCATTAGATGACAGACGGTGTGTGAGCTCGGAGGAGACTTGAGAAATGTCACAGGTCTACAACAGGGAATATGCAATTACCGTCCTCGCTGTGGATTTGGTGTTTCGCCGTGTTCAGCTCTCAGTTTGTGAAGTAATTGTGACAGTATTCTCTTCTGTGGAGCAACGTCTTCAGTATCATTTCCAGTTTGATAAATCATTTTCACATTGGAATAATTCTTTCCTGCGCCATGGAGGTACAGTGTGACAAACCAACAGCATTCAGTTTACAATCTATTTTCAATCAGGTTTTGAAGCCGCTCGACGTGAAGACAAAGTTCTACAATGCGGAGGTAAGTGAGCCGCTCAGACACCACACACACTCTGTGCACTCGTGTGTGTTACCACGTCCTTCTGCAAATAGAAGAACTGTATTGTATGACAAGTTCTTACTGTACCATATACTGTACATGCTTCATATCATATTTCATGTCATAGTTAGGAGCATTGCCATATGCTAATAGGGGCAGTTAGTATAAGAATAGTCTCCGGGGAAACCCTTGTACCTCCAGAAACGTCAACTCGACAGAAAAGCTGTTTTGTTTCGTGAGCTGGAGATCAAGCGTTTTCCTCAGAGGCAACAAGCTTCTTTCTCATTGTCATACCAGTAGCTTTTTATATTAGCGGTATGCAAATATTCATTGTCATCATCCTTGGCATGTAACTTCATTTGTTTATTATGTCTTGTATTTTATTTTCTCCATTAGAGTGACCTCAGTTCTGTGGTAAATGTTCCTTCTGTTCTCATCGCTGAACATTAGCTTCTCTTAATCCTTTTTGGTGCAGCAGACTTTGTCTTTCTGGGGCCAATAGAGAGGTGCAAAGTAGAAGAATGGAAAGTAATCTATGAATTACATAAAAGGCTAAATAATAATAACAAAGATAAACCAGCTCAACACCTTGACATACTTTCCATTATTCTTTCTTTTGCCCTTTCTTTGGACGCTCATGCTTTCTTGCAAACTCATTTGCATTGACAATACCGTGTGTAATCATTGGGGATATTATGTGTCTGCTCTGTGGTTCTTATTCTCTATTTGTCAAGATAACATTGCAGACGTGAATGACGGCGTTTGACTCTTATTCTTAACTTCCGTATTGCCGGGTTGAAGGTGTTATGCGACCAATTTAAAGGTCTTATTGTCCGTGATTCTAAAAGCAAAATGACTTTCTTCTTCCAATCACTCACCAGGTTGGAATGGCTTTGCACTCTGTGATTTAACATTAACCTCATTCAGAACGGGTCGTGATCAGTTCTTATGTTATGAATTGCAAGGCATGAACTAATCTCTGCTTCCCTCTCATTGTGTCTCGCTGTATCGTAGAGGTTGCACGGAAAATGTGACAGTTGTGAGCACCGCAGAGTGTTTTCCAAAGCATCAACTAGTTGCCTTACAATCCTGTACAAACACCATGTGAAGGTGCCAGAGACAGATATTAGGTTATTGATTACACTTTAAGTTATACAACTTTATTATTGCTTTCCTTTTTAATATTAATAACTAACAAACACATTGTCTTTTGTAAATCCAGAGAGCAAAGGTTTATTCCTCAAAGTCTCTGATGCAGACGTCATGGCCGCTCTAAATGATGATTATTAAAAACACACAACTAGTTGATGTTTGCGAGATCTGTCGATTGGTACAAATCAGTGGTTGTGCAACCCCTACTGTATACTGTGCTGGTCAGCACTTGCACTAACAATGTCCTCAAAGGTCCACTGAGCAAACTAAATAGAATTAAATGTATGTGATTAATGTTTGATGTTTGTCGATTCATTCCACGACTCCCACGTCACTTTAGATTTAAAGGATGTGTTCACATTTAATCTCAAGACATTGCTCACATGCTCATGCGTACGTTAAAAGAGTTGCAGCTCATTCCTCCTGCTCGTACTTTAAAAGATCCAGTGGAAGTGGAAGTGGAAGTGGAAGTGATGGACACAAACCACAGAACTTTTGAAGGGATTTTTTTTAGGACAGGAGGGATATTACAGCAACCAGTAACTGGTGAAACGTACACATGTGCGTGTGAATAAGACATGAACACATGTGAACCTATCCTTTAAGACAGTAGGATTTCGCACAAGCCTAACCCCTCTTAACACCTAATGATAAAGTGCATACGTTGCTCAGTTCGCCTCGGAGATAATGTGTTTGCACTTTTAATTGTGAGCAACGCATGTTAGTTAGTGACTCGGGGCTTCTCCGCTGCAGACAGATGAAGTGTTCCTGGAGGCTCAGATCCAGAACATCACCACCTCACCGATGTTCATGGAGAAGGTCTCTCTAGAGCCCTCCATGATGTACAACGTCACAGAGCTCAACACAGTGGCAGATGGAGATGACGGGTAAAAGCACTTTATCTTTTATATTCCTTCTCGTTACTGTTTTTCACCGTCGGCCTTGTACACTCGACTCTCATCCGTTTCTTTTCACTGCCAGAGAGTCCACATTTGGCAAAATGTCCTACCTGCAGCCCATGGACACACGGCAGTACCTGTACTGCCTGAAGCCGAAGCCGGAGTATGCCGAGAAGGCCGGCGTGATCAAGGGTGTGACGGTGATAGGGAAGCTTGACATCGTGTGGAAGACCAATCTCGGGGAGAGAGGGAGGCTGCAGACCAGTCAGCTGCAAAGAATGGTATTCAGATGCTTTTTCCTTTATGTGCACTATTGCTGAAATTACAGTTAAAAATAAGTTTTGCAGGATTATCTTTCTAAGTTCTTTACATTTCGTTCTCCATCTGTAAAAAGATATGTTTAGCCAGGATCATTTCTTTAGTTACTTTAGTGAAAAAGGTGGAATAAAAGCTTTTTCAGATGAAAACGTGGAACGCTCTTAGTCCTATTTAGACCTGTGGAGCAGAGGTGTACTTTAGCCTCTTGTGGCTGAAATGAGTATTACAACAACACCACTATCCTCTTCCAGGCTCCAGGGTATGGAGACATCAGACTGTCTTTGGAGATGATTCCTGACACAGTCAACCTAGAAGACCCGTTTGACATTATCTGTAAAATCACCAACTGCAGGTAAAAACATCTCCAGCCCAACATATGATTAAATCATTTGAATTACAGGCCCGACCCAGTAGCACTAACAACCAACTTCTTTTGTGACCTTCGTCGTAAGCGAAAGAACCATGGACCTGATGCTGGAGATGTGCAACACCAGGTCGATCCACTGGTGTGGTGTATCAGGGCGACAGCTGGGCAAACTGAGTCCTGGTGCCTTCCTCTCTCTGCCCCTCATACTCCTCTCGTCCGTGCAGGGCCTGCAGGTACGATCCAAACTGTTAGGAAAACTCTTCATATCCTCGTGCTGCTCTCGCTCACGTCTTCACGTCTTCTGTTTCAGAGTATTTCAGGATTGAGACTCACAGATACATTTCTGAAGAGGACGTACGAATACGACGACATCGCACAAGTGTGTGTGGTCTGCCCGTACACGAACAATGAGTGCTAGGAATTTAATTTGGCTTTTCTTTTTTCTTTTTTTCTTTTTTTGCATTTTAGATATGAATGGACCAATCGTGGAATTCTGCATATGACGCTGACATTTCACTCTTTTTTGCAACCTGAGGGGATAAAACTGTATTTTAAAATGAGTTGTGAATAATATAAATCACTTTCTTTGAAAAATAATTATGTAAATGTGCATAAATGTTAATAAAATCTCTGTGATCTTTGATTTCCCTTTCAAAACGTATACCACGGTGTGCATGGAAGTATTTTATGAAAATGTGCAATTTATTGTTAGGACTATATATTACTCTGTGTGACGCTCTGAGCATATTTTCTTCAAATGTGTAGATTTTAGGATTTTTCTTGAAGTTTTAAGCCACATTTTTCTGACACACGGGCAACATGTTGTCCTAAATGGTGGACAGAGATTGACCTTATCACCGGTCGTACTGGGTCCTTCTTAAGGAATCTTAACAATGCAAAGCATGTGGAAGCTTTCTGCGAGAGCATGTACTATAACCGGGGAAATGGTGATCGTAAAAAGACATAAATATCAAATTAACAACGATAGTAGATTGTCCCTCAGGCACATTTCTGTCATATAATATAATATGTCACACTTTTATATATAAAGACACAAAAGCATGACTCGTTGGTCAATTTCAAGACATTTATTCACATGTTTTAGACAAAACATTGTGCTGCCCTAGCATTTGTTTCCATAAAGCATCTCATCTCAAATACCAGATTTAGAGCATGCAAAAGGAACAATCTAGATCATGAACAATTAAATATGCTTAAAGGGGGGAATATTTATTTTTCTGCTAAAGTGCAATAACAACATAATGCAGGCTGCAAACACTGCTATACAATTACATGGTCTTAATCAACAGTTAAGTAGTGCTCATTGAAAAGCAGTGAAGTGAGTCCCAATAAACAAGTAGAGCCTATTCTGTCTGTTAAACAAGGTGCACTATAAACCTGATGTGTGACGGTTATTGTATGAGAAAATGCTGAGATGTTCCCTGCAAGGCTGTAAAAGTACATTCCTCCCTAACCCTCTATGTATCATGACTAGACAGAAGGATCCTTAACTGAGAACATAAAGCGGCCAGTATGTTCAGCACATATAAAACACGATCTCTGCAGAATGTGAAAGCACTAAAAAGAAGAATGTACTCATGTCCCTCAGGAGGCAGGATGAGTTCTTGGCTCTTTTTTTTTATGATAAGGTGTTTCAAATATGTTTCGCCCTACATGTGTGGGATGCTTCATTTCATGGTCCAGTCTCTAGGCCCTCATCTCTCTCCGCCCCAAAGTCTTTAGTCACAGTAACGTGCCTTCAACCCCATCCTCGTCTCTTCATTCCAGCTATGCCGGGGATTTGATTTCAAGAAATGGGTGTAGAGATTGTAATTGCGCCATATGATTGCCCTTCCTCGGAGAAAAAAAAGCGTGAGACTGAAATAAACAAAAAAAACAATGCACGTTAATATATTTATGTACGGTCAGCGAGGGTTTGGTTTGAAGTATAAATACAATAAAACACCTGAGTGGATCATGAGTGCTCCTCGGCGCTGCCGCTGAACGAACGGCTCCGGATGTGGTTCCTTAACTGCTCGATCAGCTCTGGGTTCTGCTGCTGGATCTGCTGGGCGAACTGTTGACCCCTGAGAGATGACACAACTTTGTCACAAAGAAGATCGCTCTCGCTCTCGTGTTTGTAGAGTACATACTGCCAGTAGATGGTTAGCTAAGCGTTAATACTCGAAACATCACCAGGAAGCCTCATATTCAGACCTGAGTGCCATATTTAAACATGTATACGTCACAAATGAATAAGCAAACAGTCTTTTCATTTTGAGTTGACTGTACTTACGCTTCAATCAAGCTGGAGATGTCTGACAGTCCACCCACTCCCGCTGCAGGACCCCCGACTGCATTAGACATCATTCCCGACATACTGACCGCACAGGGACACAATGACAGTCAGTCAAAGCATGTTGGAAGTGAAACGCACTTACACTCTAAATTGCAATCAATCCCTTTTGACACTCACAGCTGTTGTACTTGTTGGTTCTGCATCACGCTTGCAGCCTGTAAACAGAAATCAAGCTTAAATCCACTGTGTCACATGTGTTCAGATTACATATGTTTGAGGAAATCAATGTATCATCTAGTGCTGCAGGATCATACACAGCTCTCTGATTTAGATGCATCTTGTCATTGATGATGCAGTAAAAACTCTGGCATGCTTGTAGAAGCGTTCTTGGCCTGGCAGACGTTCCCATGTGTCAACGTTTAGCAAGTCAGGACTCTCCGGGCCCAGACACGGCCCTTTCCACTAGACAATAACTCGGTTGATTAACGGGCCGACTGTCACTCATGCTGCTTATAAGGGAAATGATCTGGTGTGACAAAACAAGCACCTGTCTCCAGGGACAAACCTGAACAGCAGTGACCTCCATGACACAGTCAGGCTTGTTATGTACAGTGCACACATTAGGACTCATGCTTACCATGCTGATGAAAGCAGGGTTGTTGATTAAACTGGCCATGTCAAATCCCAATCCAGCAGCTATCTGTGGCACACATGCATAGACAAAGGTCAAACATACAGGATGTTACGTAACACAATAAGAGCTAACAGGAAGCTTGTTTTTACTTACTGGACTGGTTGCTTCTTTCTGCTTCTGCTCTGCAATCTTCAGGTTGGATTTATAGGTGTCATTCTCAGGGTCTAATACCAAAGCTTTCTTGAAGAAGGAAATTGCCTCCGGATACTTGTTCATGGCTGTCAAAGCCAAACTGGAGGCACAAATGAAAAGGAACAGACTTCATTCACAGACCTTGTAATAGATGCGGCAGATTATCTACAAATACCCGAAGAAACTGGTTTTAAAAGTGTGTAACGGTAAACTCACCCCATCCGCCCGTACGCTTTGCTGTAGGTAGGATCAATCCCAATGGCTCTCTCACAGTCACCAGTTGCCTCTGTGTAATTTCCCAGTTTACTGTGCGCTGCAGCCCTGCAGAGTGTTACATTCAGAGCCCATGCTTACCTCTAATCCTGGCTTGTTTCATTGTGTTCAGATACATAACGCTCAAGGGAAGATTGACGAGCACCGTCTAGCGACACAACATCACCGACTATTGATGACTGTTGTAAATACCTATTGCAGTAGTACACGGCGTTTCTTAGGTCCAGGTCAATGGCCTTTGTGTAGCACTCCACTGCACATCTGTAGTTCTCTTCTTTCATGTGATTGTTCCCTAAACATTTGTAATGTTGGACACAAAGACAGATTGTGGTTACCTGGTGGTGCTACCAGGGATGCTACAGAGGGAGGCACAGGTATCGGATTGGAAATGAATTTAACTTTACCTTCATTCTTAAGTTGCTCTGCTCGTTCGATGTCCTCTGGAGATGGGGAGCTCTCTGCTATGGTAACGTTGTCATTCTAAGTACATGCAAGATAAAAGAGTTAGAACTTGAACTTGTAAACAAAAGACTTTTGTAAACATTTTGACCTGACAGGAGAATAAAGCACAGGTGTAACTCATATCATTAAGGATGATTCTATTATATATAAGCTGGTTAATACCCAGCAGATGCACGGCCACACCTCAAAGTATGATATAGTAATAGTGATATTAAAAAGCCTAAATGTCTGGCATGAGAAAGTGTTGACTGTAGATAATGCAACATACAATTAGCTTCATCCCGATCCCAGATACTGAATTCATAATGATAAAATGATGTACTTCCATCATATGTTAAAGCACGGATGGTGCAGTACCCACCTTGAGCAGGGAATTAAGGAATATATCTGTCAGAGGCTGTGGCACAGCTAGATGGGAGTCACTGGAGCTGATCTTAAAGGTCGTCTCCATACACTGTATCGCAACTGCAGAGATGTTGATGAGATAAATGACATTTTAAGATGGACGCCAAACAATTGGTCTCAACATAATTATTTTGGTGAGTCAGAGCTTGGCTGCACATTCAGAGAGAGAAATCAAAACGTCCTCATATACGACTGAAACACGCCACCGCAAATACTGCACAGTATGCCCTAAACTGGGATTCTTTTGGGAGAGAAGAACATAAGTATATTACACACGCTGTCCTATATTTGTAAAGTAAAGGTGCACAACGAGATGGCCTACCTTCAAGGCTCTCCTGCTCATCAGAATTCAAAGCACCACAATGTGTTTGATCTCGTAGGAACTGCACAATAGAGAATGCCAGACGCTGCTCCACTGCCATTTTTATCTAGAAACTGCTGCACACAGGAAGTTGTTTGGAATGAAACAGAAAGGCACCCACACAGAAATGACTGTATTATTCATAGGGTGGCACTTTATACACGTGTATAAAACACATGCATAACTAATACTTTTATAGTTAAACTGTTGGTCAGATTGCAAACATCTACGGTTTATCTAACAGGTTCATATTTATACGAGAATAGATACTGTAGTGCGTTCATGGAGGCTGATGGATCTGAAATGTCCTTTTCTACGTCACTGGATTCCATCTATGTCGGTAGCAAAGGCTGTAAATAAAATGAACTGTATGAAGTTACTTTGAATTAACAACCATTAAGGGACAATCTATCAACTGACACATTTGATCATTTATTTATGGTAAGAAACAGGAATTTATGATCCTTGTATTACAGGCGGCTTCTGTAAACTTGGCTTAAGTGTTGCTCTATAGCATTAGATATTCATGACTAAATAAGCAGAAAATCAAAGTACTATTTATTCATATTGATTAATGTTGTTTAAATATGATTTAACAGTCAAAGCCCTGCTCATCTGCTTCATCAGGACTGTGGTTCATGTCGGACTCCATGACTCATAGCAAGAAGGTGATTAAGAGGGTATTTAGTTCATGCGATTATTATTATTTATGCATTAGTTTTTGTACTCTTAATACAAAAAGTTACCACTTGCAGACAATATATAAGTATAAGTACAGTATGTGGTGGTTACATGGTTGTTTTTTTTGATGGTTTGTTCAAATCCACCCACTAAATAAAGTGGTATTAAATTAAATCACCACAATATTGGCTCAACAGCAGAACTTTACCCAGGGGCCCCCTTACAGGTTAATGTAGTTATTATTCTATTATCTCCAACGAATACTACAAGAGATGATGCTGCTGATGCATCTGGTTCTTGTTTCCAAGACAACTCACAGGAGGATGAAAGCACAATTATTTTAGATTAGAACAAAAAAAGAAAAAAGAAAAAGGCATTGGCTTTTGCAATTTGTTTTTCTCTGTCTGACCAAAGCAGTCGCACACATATTAGTAGCAGAGGGGGCAAACAAGGCCACTAAATGCACTGTAAATAGACTCTATATGGGGGAAATGGATTGCAGATACAAACACTGCCTCACATTTCCATCACGTACTGATGATCGTTGTCAGATTCATTTAGGTCTGGCTGACACAGCCCTCCCTCAGTTTGTGTTGACACACGTACATGCAGTGATGCAGAAGCTGTGATGTAATACCATAATGGGAGACGAAATGTGTTTTTTTGTAACCATTATACAGGCTACTTTAATAAATACAATGCATTCAAGAAAACACAACCACTGAGGCAGGTGTTTGTCATATGAAGCTCGTCTTTAGGCTAATCGTCCGGACCGAACAAGGCTCGCGCACTGTGCAGCTCGTGTGATGCTGGCTAAAAACAATCACAAGCCTCTGTCACCGAGGCAGCAGAACAGGCGCGAGGAGGGGAAGGAAAAGGTCGACCTCAAAACCCCCACGAAACCCTATGAAGCCAATTTATAAATAACACTGTGTCAAAGGATGCTATTCAGAATCCCCCCCCCCCCTGCCCGCCCACCTACCTGCGCTCTTATCCAGCTGTCTGCTGCTACCGCGTCATGAGGACTTGTGTCGGATTTGATCGCATCTTCGGCGCCTGCGCGTTAAAAGCGGAAATAAGAAACGTTTTCCACATTTCAAAGGAGAGAGTGCCCGCTGCTGCTGCTGCTGCTCTGTGTGGACTGAGCTACAGTAAGAGGAAAGAAAGTGGAGGGGGGATTTTTTTGGCACGGAAAAACGCATGAAACCACTGGCATGTGTGCGTTAAGAGCTGTAGTCTGCCGAGCGCTTTGCAGGTATGCTTCAGGACAAGTGCACCGCTTCATATCTGCCGTGTTTAGTCTGGTTATTTAACACCAGTGCGACTTGCTGCACTGACTTTATTGGCAATTGCTGTGTATTTAATTTAACACCTGTTAATAATTTTTTTAACGGGTATATATAAAAAGTATAGCTTCCTGCACTTTAAAGGAAACTCTCTGATATGTATTTAAGTTTTGGCAGTGATTTGTCACAGCTGCCTTGCAATTTATGATCTTGTTTGAAAGGCTGCCATGCCATGAAACTCTACACTGAGTAGACGTGGGGAAAAGGACACACCTCTTAGCATGGAAAAAATGCAAAGCACGTTTAAAGTGTGACCTTGAATATATTGTGGCCTAGTGCCATCTGTTTAAATTAAATCCGAACTGTAATAATGTTTTAAACTTTGAAGTTAAATTGGGATGTCTAAATATTTACAGCGTCTCTAAACCTTTCCGGAGAATGACCATCCAGAGTGGGTCTGTGATGTCTGCCAGAGACCGCTCCTCTCAGGCAGGAAATAAGAGAAACGCACTGAGATGGGACCTGACCCCAGATGATATCAGGACCTCAACAGACAGCTTGATTAACAGAGTAAAAGCGGTCTATGATGACATTGGATCTCTAAAGATAGAAAATGTTTCAGTTGAAAACACCCTGAAAGCCTTGGCTCATGCCAAACTGGACTATGCGTGTAAGTGTCTCAGGATAAATCTGGTGATATGCATTTTTCTTACCAAGTGTATGACATGTGTAGCCAAAGCCTCTGTGCCGTAGAAGTCAAATGTTGTCTAAAACATATTAAAAATACATCAGTGAGCCTTGCTGTTACACTGGCTGACATGGTCCTTCATTATCATGAACCTGGTCACTGTAGTTGTCAGTCCTAAATACTGTACACCTAAATATTAACTATAGCACCAAATGTGTATTAATCTGCATCTGAAAATGGTCCCCAACAAACACACAATGTAATCCTATTAGAGTAAAGTTTGTTAAAAACAACAACAACAAGGAGATCATGTAGCCTTTTTAAAATAAGATGATATAAAGTATTAGTAAGCTGATTTTTTTAAGACAAAATTCACTGTTTTTGTGTTTTCTTCTGTTCCCTTAGCGTCACTCCATGTCCTTGATTTCCCCCAATACGTTTGTCCTTCTAAAGAGGTTCGGGCAGCGAGCACGGAGGCCGACAAGAAACTGTCTGAGTTTGACGTGGAGATAAGTATGAGGGAAGATGTGTTCATGCGAATCACAGCCTTGCAGGTACGCCTCATGTCACATCCACTTGGACACTCACAACATGAGGGGGGGGGGGTTGATATAAAAACACACCTCTTATCAAACCTCTAGTCCTCTAAGATCACAGTGGTAAAGTTATCTTAATGGTAGAAGACGTGGAAGCTAATTTGATACATTTATCACAGAAGCTTTGCCAATTATATATTATGTTCACATTGTATGTCAGCCACAGGGCAACCAGGTGGACGAGAAGGCCTGGAGTGTTTACAGTAGAAGTGTTGGGGGTCAAATGAGGGTTTGGTATAAACGTTATACCCCCACCACTGGTTCTTATTTAGCTTAGGAAAGAAATTCAATCTGATCTTTTCGGTGTTGGCCAATGCTAAATGTTTCTCCATGCAGGAGAGGCTGTCTGACCTGCAGCATGATACATGCAAGTGAATACATTAGAAGTTTGTTTGTTTGTTTGTTTTTTGACAGAAAAAGCTCCAAGACAACCTTTCACCAGAAGAAAAGAGATTCTTAGACAGACTTGTTACATTAGGCAAGCGGAAAGGACTGCACCTGTCTAAAGACATGCAAGAGGTAATGCAATATGTGACCTGATTATTAAAGCTACTTTAGTTTTGACAGGTATATTACCTTTTTTTTTTTTAAAGAGTTTGTATATTAAAGGAAACAAGCAATTGCCAGCCTTGTGTTTACATTTTGTCCACAAATTCTGTAATTCTTCACTAATCATAACAACAATAACAATATTCCTTGTCTTCTCCTTTTCTCTCCAAAGGAAATAAAAAGAAGCTCCAAGCTTATATGTAAACTCTCCATAGAGTTTAACAAGAATCTGAATGAGGACAATACGTTTCTTGTGTTTTCTGAGAATGAATTGGGTAAGTCATAAAGCCGAGCCTGGTGGACTGTCTGCTATTATAATTGCCTATTTCCATTTATGTTGTTGACGTTCTGTTAAGGTGGGCTAGCTGATAGCTTTCTCAATGGACTGGACAAGACAGCAGATGGGCGGTATCAAGTGACACTTGAATATCCCCATTACTTCCCCCTGATGAAGAGGTGTCACAATCCTGAGACCAGGAGGAAGATGGAAACGGCTTTTCACAGCAGGTGTAAAGAGGTAACTTATAAGACTTATGAGTCTGATAAGGAATCTGTACATCCTACACTTCCCTGAACACCGTCTGTTTTTAACTTGGTGCATATACTGTTCACCTGCAGCTCTATCTGGAGAAATAGTGCTGTTACTTGCAAGTACTATGCTTAAAGTTGTAATCCTTAAGATGTTCATGATGGAGTCCGCCATTCTCAAATTCAAATTACCGACCTACACACAAGGACATAAGAGAAGATGGTGCATGCACTTTATCCAGCATTGCTGTTGGTAATTTCATCTCCTTGATCTCTGCCTGACAGTTTACTGTTCACTCCCCTACAGCCGTAGTAGAGCTGTATTAAATTACTGCTAATGCAAACTAAACATTTCCTACTGCTGCCTGCACATTAAAAGCATTCAACTGGTGAAACGCAAAGTGGAACGAGCTGTTGCATGAAGAAGTGCAGGTGACAGTCTGCACACCTGCAACTCGTCTGCAGTGTAACCAACTGCTTTTAATGGACGCTACTTGTGCAGCTTGAAATTGACCCTTGCTCACAGAATGATGACTTCTTTACTAAAACAACTTCTGTTGTGTTTCTGACGAAGCAGACTGAAATCTTAAGGATGACAACTTCAATAAGCAAAAATTAGATATTTTGCAAATTGTCTACATAAGCTGATCTGCATATGTTATTCCACCCCTTTGCTTTTTTTTTCCCAGGTAAACACAGCGATCCTTGAACAATTGATACAACTGAAGGCAAAGGTCGCAGACTTACTTGGTTACAGTAGCCATGCGAACTATGTGCTGGAGATTAACATGGCCAAGAATGCAAGCAATGTGTCTGACTTTTTAGGTATGAGCTCGTTGACATCGCACCACTCGGGCACACAAACACATAAAAGACGTGTAATTTAAGATGAAGCCATCTGATAACCGCTTTGCATTGGACAAATAAACTTCATTGGACAGATGGATGTGGCTCAACTAGAAGAGAGAAACGCGACACCTCATGCCTGTTGAATGTAATGTAGTGAATGTGGCACTTACATGCTTCTCCTGTGTAGTGGAGCATACTCTAATGCAGGGGTGTCAAACATGCGGCCCGGGGGACAAAACCGGCCCGCCAGAGGGTCCAGTCCGGCCCGCTGGATGACTTTGCAAAGTGTAAAAATGAGTTGTTTTGATCATAAAGTAAAATACTGTTCCAGATACCTGTGATAAAATGTTGTGTGCCTTCGTAGATACACTGTGATCTGTACGTTATAACACACATGTGTGAATGATAAACTGAGGCACAATATTGTTAAAATTGCAACTTTCTTTCTTAAGAAATGTCAGGTTGTTCATAATGTTTTGTAAAAAGATTAAGTTCAGAATGTATTTGTACTTTTTTGCACTAAAACGAAGGGAAACATTGTGAGTTGTTATTTACAGGTTATTATGCTGTGATGTTACTGGTCCGGCCCACTTGAGATCACATTGGCCCCTGAACTAAAATGAGTTTGACACCCCTGATCTAATGTATTATTTATAGTTATAGTACAAATCTGTATGACTGAGACATAATTGATTGGAATTAGTCGTGGGTGACGTGACTAAATGGAAAGAAATCCTGCTTTAGTCTTTTAGATTTAAACATATTCCACTCTGTTCTATGTGAGTGAGACTTTGTGCTTTGAAATGAAACGTTGTTCATAAGGTGAACTGTGTCCTTTTTTTTTTTTACCACTCTACAGATTCATTCTATGAAACACTGAAGCCCATTGGAGTTAAGGAGAGGAAATATATTCTCGCACTAAAGAAGCGGGATTGCTTGATGAAGGGCTACCGGTTTGATGGACAGATCAATGCCTGGGATTTACCTTACTACATGAATCAAGTGGAGCAGTGCAAGTTTGCTGTGGACAAAGACAAACTGATCGAGTATTTCCCTCTTGATGTGGTGACAGAAGGACTGCTTGGTATCTACCAGGAGCTGCTGGGACTCAAGTTCACAGAGGTGGAACATGCTCATGTGTGGCAGGAAAATGTCAAGTGTTATTCAGCCCGGGACACGGAGACTGGAGAGGAGGTTGGCCAGTTCTACATGGACTTGCATCCAAGGTAGAGATTTATCACTTCAGAGCTGAAACTTAACAATGATTGATTGATTGATTTGATTGAATTTTTACGTCTATAGAATATCAGACAATTGTTCCCAGAGCCCAAATAAATGCCTTTTTAAATGTCTAATGTTGTCAAATAAAAAAGAAAAGCAGCATATTGAGAAGTTGGAAGTGGGGAATGTGTGGCTCTTGATCTTTTGTAATGTCATCTGTATTAATGTTCATGTTCAGCCTTGTTGTGTGACATTTTCCAACCTTATCTCCCACCAGGGAAGGAAAGTATGGCCACGCAGCCTGCTTTGGGCTGCAGCCCGGCTGCAGAGGACCTGATGGAAAGCGCAGGCTTCCAGTGGCGGCTATGGTGGCTAACTTTACCAAGCCCAGAAAAGGCTGGCCCTCTCTCCTCCAACACCATGAAGTGGAGACTTATTTTCACGAGTTCGGTCATGTTATGCACGAGCTCTGTTCCAAGGTAGGCCACTGTGAAGACGTTGTCGGCAGTTTCGTCTCATTTGCATATTATGTTTTTATATAATAATTGGAAGGATCGGGTTTGAACTTTCCCTGTGTTTGTTTCAGACCACTTTTTCAGAATTCAGTGGAACCCTGGTGGAGACTGACTTCGTGGAGGTGCCTTCACAGATGCTTGAGAACTGGGTTTGGGAGAAGGAGCCTCTGAAAAGAATGTCTCGCCACTACAAGGATGGCAGCCCGATTCCAGAGAGTCTGCTCGACAAACTGATTGCATCCAGAGTCGCCAACACTGGTCAGACACTTGACTGTTTAGAAAAATAAATACAAATCTTTACCATGTATACAGAAATCAGTCTGTGTTGACTTGTTAATCCTCTTTAGGGATGATGAACCTGCGTCAGGTAGTGCTCGGTAAAGTGGACCAGTCGCTACACAGCAGCCCTCGTGCAGATACAGCTGAGGTGTTCGCAAAGCACTGCCAGGACATCCTGGGTGTTCCTGCTACACCGGGTCAGTTGTAACATTAGCAACTATTCAGTCAGAGAAATATATGCATCAAGGTTTGATTTAATCGTCTCCTATGAGGACGAATAAATACTTAAATTGTTAAATTTCAAATACAATTCATACCCCACTGTTGGCAGGCAAGGATTTTGCATTTTTAATTTTGTTGTGTGACCTTTTCTATCTGGAACGTCTGTTAATACTTTTTAACAAAGACCATTTTGATGTACTGACAAAGCTCTGTTCCCTGCAGGCACCAATATGCCAGCCAGTTTCAGCCACTTGGCTGGAGGATATGATGGTCAGTACTATAGCTATTTGTGGAGTGAAGTGTACTCCATGGACATTTTTTGCAGTCGTTTTAAAAAGGATGGCATTATGAATCCAAAGGTGGGTGCGTCATATAAATGCATAAATATATAAATATATCTATCTCTCTATCATGTCTGAAATGGAAAATGTCTTTCCAGGTTGGAAAGGAGTACAGACGGGTGATTCTGGAAGCTGGTGGCTCTGTGGATGGCGTGGACATGCTGAAAACCTTCCTCGGTCGCGGGCCGTGCCAGGATGCCTTCTTTCAGTGCAAAGGACTCAAGTCACAGAAAACACCGACGTTGTAATTTCATAAATTCTTTAAGTCTTTTTTTGTCAAACCAAGGTAGAATGCCTTTGCTTAAGTGTATTATTTACTGTGTTAAAGTTATTCTTCTGGATATTTTCTACCTGTTGGCATTTGTAAATGTACAGTGGATCATGATGCACAATTGGCCTTTTTCAAAGCAGACATGTAACTGGTCATAGTGAGAAAAGCACAGGTGTTACTAATGACATTAACTGTGTGTGTGTGTGTGTGTGTGTGTGTGTGTGTGTGTGTGTGTGTGTGTGTGTGTGTGTGTGTGTGTGTGTGTGTGTGTGTGTGTGTGTGTGTGTGTGTGTGTGTGTGTGTGTGTGTGTGTGTGTGTGTGTGTGTGTGTGTGTGTGTGTGTGTGTGTGTGTGTGTGTGTGTGTGTGTGTGTGTGTGTGTGTGTGTGTGTGTGTGTGTGTGTGTGTGTGTGTGTGTGTGTGTGTGTGTGTGTGTGTGTGTGTGTGTGTGTGTGTGTGTGTGTGTGTGTGTGTGTGTGTGTGTGTGTGTGTGTGTGTGTGTGTGTGATCAAAGTAACAAGGGCATGAAGTCTTACATGCAGTGTAGGATCTTAAAACGGCACGTGATAAGACAAGATGGCTTCCAAAACCTTACTGTGAATACCTGTGATGTATCTATACCCCTACTTCCCTCCTGTAAAACGAATAAGCCTATTGCTAGAAAATATCTCCAAAACCGGATTAAGAAAATATGTTCATTATCAAATTGCGAAGAAGGGGGGGGTTTGCATTATTTAGTATTTCCCCTGCAAGGAATAAAGTTGTATATACACCAGGGGGCGCTATATGATAGCAAATGCTGGTATGTGAGTTTTAACACTAAAGAAAAATGAATATCGTTGGCATAATACTTTTTCTATGCTGAGAATGACTATTTATGTGAATAAAACAATTTACTTTTGAGTGCTATAAATGATCAAACTGTAAATAGTGCTAACACCTTTTTATGTATGTAGATTAAATAAACTGTCTTATATTTGCCTGCTGATAGTCTGTGTGAATACCTATTCTTGACTTAATCAGAGATAATACAAATAAATAGTTGTCAGGCGAATGTATTGGGGGGAGATACGGGGGGGGGGGGGTTCATTAAAGGTGGTGAGATAGTGAAAGCATCAGCTCGGTGTACATGGGAAGGAGACTTCTGGTGGACAGCCTACTCCTACATGCAGACACAGAGGTCGCAGAGAAGAAACCCTCCGCTTCATGTTGCTCCCAAACAGCCTCCATGTAGCTTCACTCGACTCTTTCAAAGCTGCATGATTAAACGAAAAGGAAATTATGACTGAAAACATCTGTGTGCGGCATACTTTAGATGAAAAGGTTTCGCTCTGCCGGAGGTCGTACGCATTTTTGTCTTTTGTATTTCCTTGCTGAATGTCGTGGACATTTTGGATTTTTTTAATGCTCTCTGTCATTAAGTCTTACCAATTAAGGACCCTTTTTTTCTAATTTCTTCACCTGTCGTTTAGTTTGAGTAAGGTAAATACTTTTGGGTGTGGAAACAACTGGCGACGTCAACGTTAGACAACTTGAGAATGTGCGCACTGGGCCAGCTTCGAGTTGCTCTTTAATGGGGCAACATTAGCTAACTGCTAACGCTAGCAAACCCCCCTATTGAACTAACCTCAAGCAAAGCAGTTAAGCTAGCTAATGCCCACTTCTTGACATTATTTGGATAGTAGCAACTGGCCTATAGCCTGGACATCAGCTGACTCGACAGTAATTCAGGTAAGTCTGTCTTTGTTTGCTCAAGTTACTGCTTATGTCTGTGGGGGCCCCACACAACATGCTAACATCACGGCTAGCTGCGTAGCCGAGTGTCGTTGAGGTCCCATTCTGGCGCTGTCCGATTTGAGCTTTACATTAATTCAATCGATTTTAACACTATAATTATAACGTTAACGCCGTTTCTGGGCTGTATCTGTAATGTACTAAGTGTCCCCGTGTACCTGTTGTTGTATATGTGTGAGGTTTGGACGGTTACAGGAGATTTAAGCAGCTGTCTGTATTAACAGCTGTAACGTTACATGGCTGCTCCACTGCTTCCTTATCTATCCGGAACAACCAGCAGATTCACTATATCTCACTGTAAAACATTTAGAAGTATCAAGTCATTAATCTGGGTTTCTTTTTTTACTGCCATCCATAATATCAATAACGTAACAGCTGCAGTGCAACAACAACAACAACAGCAGCTGCAGTCACATCTTTTGTTGCGGAGCACCTTCAGCGCCTCGTCGGATGAAGGATTAGTGTGAGGTACACTCAACATATCGGCGTTTTCGTTTTCTCACCACTTCACTAACCAGATTACTATCCCCACTTAACTCCAATGTAATTTAATCCTGTTAAGATTTGAGATAGATGCGGTGCTAATCTCTAGGTTTGATTTTTTTTTTTTTTTTTTTTTTTTTTTTTGCATGCCTGACCCATCGACTTGTGTGTTTTTGCTGTTTGAAATCATGAAGCACATTACATTCAGGTGAAAAAAATAACTGCAAACCTGTGCTTCATTTATCTGAATTACATCCGTAATCTGCAATGCTTTGCGGTTTCAACACCCCAATGATAGCATGACATTATGCTTGCAGTGTAGGCTTTAAACCAAAACCAATACCTCACTTTACCCTTGAAAGTGACATGATGGGCTGCCAAACAGAGAATATAGCCTGTAAAGATACAAACTCTGCAGGTGTATGTATTCATTAGACAACTGGATATCTGCTTGTTGAAAAACAGAGACTGCTTCTGCTGCCTTAACGCTCAATCTTTGAATTTGATGACTGGCATTGTCATGCAGTAAAGCAGGATACAGAATCTGATTATCTTTCAAAGGCCATTGTTGCTCAGACTAGACCATATCAGCTGCAACTTGTCATTGTTTTACCCCCTTAATCTGAGAGCTGGTGGCCAGCTGTTTGTAGATGATTATCCAGTTATTTATAAAAAAATATTGACTGGTATGTAAAAGATAACATTTCAATGTCTCCAGAGTTTGGTGTAATGTCCTCAAACTGTTTCCACATTTATATCTTTGATCATTTATTGAATTATATGCAAGACTAATCACTATATACACTGCATAAATCACGGTCTGCAGCGGTATGTTTCCATTAAGGTGTTGGTGAACATTTAATTCATTCAAGTTCCTCGTATGATCATTTACAACAGACCTTATCTAGAATGTAAGATAAGGTTTACTCCAACAAAGGCCTTGTATTGCACTGTTTCTCACACTAGTGCCTAAATAGTGTTGTTATCGTACTTGTGCAACAGTTTGTTGTGCCACTTGTTGACGGAAAGAAAGCAAAAACTTGACAATAGCCACCACCAAAAGCGGTCTTATCTTCATTGAACACCAAAAAATGTTACCCTGGCTCCATAATGGTTAATCCGAAGTCTGTAATGCTTGCATTGTGAATGTTTCCCATATCTTTAAATCATACTTTGAATGATTAAACCCAGGTGACCCAGGTTTAAACCATGTGTTCCTAAACAACCTCCAAACTCTTGATTGACAGTTCTAAACTCAGCCTAGTTTTAATTGGTGGTAATACCTAATAAAAGAGTATCTTTACTTCCTTAAAGTAATTCCTGTGTACACCAAGTGTGAACCAATGGGATAACTGAGAGACTGTTTGATTTCTTTTAAGTATTTACTTTTATTTACGACTATTGTTGGTGTAGAACGACTGCATGAACACAGTGCTGTGAGCAGATGTATTGTGTGAGTAGCGCTGCATCTGTAGGTATGTTTGACCAATGACACTGTTTTTCCGTCTTCTTTAGTATTCTTACAGCTTGTATGACCATATAAGTGCACAGTTCTTCTCCCAACATCAGCAAGTGTAGCCTTGAACTGATTCTTATGCCCTTTTCTACCATTTGTGGTGAAAGGCATAGAGAAATATTCTAGAGCAGTGTCTCAACAATGAAGCTGCTGTCGTGTACCGAACAACACATCGTTAATGACTGAATTCTCTTGTGACATTGTTGACTAGTTGCCGGTGATGGCGTATTGACATAGTGAAGAAACTTTTGAGAAAATGTTCTCAAGTTAGGAAATGAGTCAATGTTTACTTTGGTAGTTTCTGTTTTCTCTGTGCCAATTTGTGTTTTATATTTGCGTATTTAGAAGCTGGCAGTCGATTTTAGTTAAACTATTGTCAATGTTTCTGCAAAATTCAATTGAGTTACTATAAGATTGTCCACATCATCATCACTGTTTTCACCTCTGATGTATTGAGTTGGTGCATTTGAATGGATGAATGGTTTTTCCCATGTTGTTTTCTAAAAGACAAAAAGACATTTGGCATGTTTTGGGAGTTGTGTAAGCAGCCAGTGCCCCCTTTCCTCTTGTAACAGGTGCATGCAGAGCAAGCTGTTGCATGTGCTTATTTTAGGTTCATTTAATGGCTTCAGAGGGTTTTCTATGCTAATGATCCTTTCATAAAGCTGAACAGATTAGTCCATACATCGATAACTTTATTGACAGAAAATGTTTTGAAAATCAGTAAATATTTGTGTCATATTTCAAGAACGAACGCCAAATATTACTTAATTTAATTATTGCTGCTTTTTCTTTCTGTGTGAATTGTATTTTGTTCAGTTTTGGACCGTTTGTTGGCCAAAACAAGTACTTTTAAAGATCAAATGAAAAATAATCTGCAGATTTATAGATTGATTGTTGCAGTTATAGAACTTTTTTATTTATTTTTAATCAGAACCGTAAATAAAAGGCACCAAGATAGTAAGCTCTCCCATTGTCAGTAACATTTGAGGCCTATTCATTGTTCGGATACTGTAATGTATTAGTTTGTTATGTTTTATACTAACACCACATCACCACCAATAAATCCTCAACATGTGGGGAGCAATGTGTCATTGTAGAATTAACTGTAGATGTGTGCTCTACTGGAAACAATATGACAAACTAGTCCAATTGGACCGTGATAATATTGGCCTCATATCTTTTTAACGTCACTCAGATGATGGCAGTTGGAGGTCCAACCAAGTAATTAAATTCTTAGCATCAGCAGTTTCTCTTGTTGTCATTTCAAACTCCCCAGAAACATCAATAGTGTAATGGTCCGTAACGGTGTTTTCACCTCATTGCGGATGCTAAAGATGGTGTCATGTGCTGTCTGGTAAATGTAACTGGCACTTTTCTCTTCCATGTAGTCATACATTTTTGCTATAGGCTATACTAAGGGGAAGACGGAGCTCGCCCCTTCCATGTGTGTGTGTCACATGTATTCAAGTTTTGCAACAAGAGAGACGAGGGGTAAACATGGTGTTGACATTGTCAAGTCAACTTCTGTTACAGCGTTTCACTCGGCACACAGGTTGTGTTTGAACTGGTGCGACATCATTGTTTAAGCTTTAAGTAAAATACAGTGTTTATTATGCATGTGTTCTGACTGGTTTGGCGAGGGTTAGTCTGTGTAGTATTTTCCATTATCCTTCTGAATCTCTGCAGAGGCTGGTGATAAGTGTTTGGCTGCCAAGAAGCGCTTATCCTGCTCCTTTTAAAGCAGGTGAAAGCATGCAGAAGAGTGCAAAACAATGGATGGTTTGATTGCAGGCAGCGACTACAGTTTTGGTCATGTGATAAAGCAATGTCATGAGATTAGTCAGCTACCTGAGGAAGACCATGTAGGGTAAAGGAAGAACTGGGAACCTGTGTGTGCAGGTAGCTATTGTGTCGTCTTTTTTTGTGAAGATATTTGTTACCAAGGACCAACTGAGATTTTAAAGACCTGCCACCTGATGATTGGATGGTATCTTTCAGCAAATGAAAACGGGAGTTTTCAGAGTCACCATGGTAACTAAAAGTGCTCCGCTAACTTGATCTGGAGCAGGCTATATTCAGACTAGGGATGTCCCGAGTTGATATTTATAATTTATAGCAACGTTGCAGTCTCACTGACCTCAGTCAGGCTGTATAAAAAGCACTGACCCACCTCTCTATACCAAATGTTGTTTGCTCTTTTAAGAGACTTTAATTTCACCATTTTCTTTCTAATGATAGAAATCCAAATTCTCCTCCACTCTGATGAAGGTTTGTCTGTTCACAGCAATATTTAACTACCTCTTTGTTTTTCATAATGATAAATGAGTGAAAGATATAAGCCCAAGTGTATTGATTTAATTCTTGGTCTGTTGCCCACTGGCTATTAAAGCTGGCTTAACAGATAGCAGGTAATGTACATTATCTGCTCAACTGTATATATTAATATTGAATGAATAGCTTATTAAATGCGTTGAAGGCCTTTCATACACTAGATGGATGGTCAATCACAAGAGTCTGTATTTTTTAAACAGTATTTGTGGGGAAAATGTACATTTTCATAATATTTGAGATGCTGTTCTATCGGTTTTAACGTACATCTGTGCATCCAGTTTCTCTCTAATGATTTGCCGGCTTCTGTGACCCAGTTCAGAGAACATCTGGCTCTGCCTCATTCCGTCTTGCTGTTTATCAGCAGATATGTTCATAAAGCCAAATCCTTCTTCAGTATGAAGTCTGCTGGCTGATTATGACACCGCAGAGGAGCATGCTGTGAACAGCTCCAATCTCTCCTATATAACATGGAACAATTAAATAGATTACTGGTATAAAAACAAGACATTTATGTAGAATAGTTTATGTAATGGAAGGGTTTTTGATTACCACAGAGGGAAAATGATGTCATAAAAGTAAACCCTGCAAGAAATGGTCTGTTGTAATATCAGCTGCAGACGTGCATCATATCTCTGCTAGAAGCTGCTTTAATAATATACAGTGTAGTCTAACTGACTTTATGTGCTTTAGCCTGGGGAAATGCTTTGACTTAAGGCCTTCTTAGTATCTATCTATCTTCTACACACACGGCGAAACATCGGCATGTATTTTATTTAACTTATAAACGAGACGTCCTGCTGAAGAAATTAATTCCTAGCTATGAAAATGGACTTCTAACTAATTGTATATGGCTTCGTTCAGTTATATTATATCGTCACTGAATTATATGTACTACCCTTTTCAAATAAAATGCACTGAGAAGGTTTGTGACAAGGATTCAGTGCAGCCCGATTCATTCAGATTCACTGCAGAAGAACATGCAGCAAACAAAAACCTTTCTTTCACTCAATGATATGACATCATTTTATAAATATAATGTTCTCCTTTTTTTTCTGTTTTGATTCTACCTAGTCCACCAAGAAGATCCATACATTATGCTTAATTATCCTTAGGAAAATCAGGGTTTAAAACATCTGGTGATAACCACTTTCATGGACCGGTTGCCCAAGATTGATTTCCCGATAGTCTGGTGATGAGGAAACACAGCATCCCTTTGAACTACTCAGACCTTGCATTTATTCAGACTATTCTGTGTCTACTGTACCATTTCTAAGAGAGGCATTGCATAGAAATTGTACAGGGATCCAGAATGTTTTTGTTGTTGCTACTTGTTTCACGTGACATTTACATCTGCCTACACGTTCTACAGAATTAAATAAATGGCCCTCCAGTGCGGTCTATGATGTAATTGACCACACATGTGGACGCGTCCTCCAATTGTTGCCTGAGCCTGTATTTGGCTGTAATCAGACTTGTTTTTAGAGCTGCTCATTTGTAAAAGGACCGACAAGCTGCATTTTTGTGCAAATTGTGAACAGCTCACTGTTAGCTAAGTCTGGCAGTATAATTCAAATGATACAAAATCTGGCTTGTGTGAACAGGCAAAGTGGTGGGTTTGGGCCCATAAAGAAGCTCCATATTTGGCTTTCAATAGCTGCAGTGTGCTCTGATTTTTAAACAGGCTGAACAGGCTCATGCTGGTCAGCACCTTGTTCACTGACCTCACGACACCAGTCGCCTGCCTGTGATGTCATGTGATCGATTTGCAGTTATACCTCTTGTTACCTCTTGTGTTTACCTAATGTTGTTTTCATCTGTTTACCACTAGTGCTGAAGAACTTACAAGTCTTATCCGTTCGCACCCTTGATCTGCGAGTATCTTCTTTCAGTGCTGACGTCATTAAACGAACACACCTTTCTACTGCAGAGAGTCTTTGTGTTTGCTCTCAGCGTCATATTTGACAGCAGTCTGAGAACAAGCCAAATTGGATTTTAGTTAACATTGTTCTGCAGAGTCTATTAGTAGAGCAAAGGAACATACTTTCCAGGAACAGGAACAAAGAAACTGGTACAACTAATACTCAATTAGTCTATTATAGAAAATAATTTAATTTATTACCATAGCAAACAAAACAAACAAACTTTATTATTTGGCTATATTTCTTTGATTGACTGCATAAAGAGCTGAAACAAGTTGTGCCCTGTCTGATGAGAGAGGCCA
This sequence comes from Cottoperca gobio, assembly GCF_900634415.1. Taxonomy (NCBI): domain Eukaryota; kingdom Metazoa; phylum Chordata; class Actinopteri; order Perciformes; family Bovichtidae; genus Cottoperca; species Cottoperca gobio. The sequence goes on along the minus strand of NC_041366.1, from coordinate 18,798,619 downwards.
GTTAAATGTTGTATTATACTGAAGTGTCATGTTGTATCTAGTGTCTCCCTGAGGTTCTTCAGCACATAAACACGGCTCAAAATACTATTTTCTGTGCACATGCACTGATTCATTGATGTAGGGCCTATATACCACCACAAATGTTTTTGAGAGTTTTAAACATGACATTTTAGTTTACAATGTATTTTGAGATGACTTCCCGTTCCAAAAAAACAAACAAACTGTGCAGTATAATCAATTAAATATACCGGTAAGCCATTTGACGTGGTCGGTGTCGAGGCCAAAGCATGAGAGTTGGCGGCCCTGAGCAGTTGTGTGCACAGCTCTAATTGTATATGCACTACTGTGCATGGGGTATTTCGAGCCCTTATACATATGTATGAGCTTTTTGAGGTCTGAAGTCAGGTTTCTGAAGTCTGCAAGATGCCTTGATGTTGGTCTACTAATGTGTCCTTTTTATCTTTTATCAAAATTAGCAAGTTTAGAATAGCAAGAGATTTGTTTAAAAACAAAGCTTCTAAACACTTAGTTTGCAAAACATGCCTGAATAATTATTAGCATGTTGTTGTTTTTTAAAGTTTATAAATTATTACTAAAGCTCTTTCACCCCCGTGAATTCAAGTTTATAGAAAGATGCTGGATGTCAGATTGCACTTTTTAGATGATCTGTGTTGATTTGTGAGCACACCAGTTCCTATTGCAGAAGCACACACATCTTATTGTGCACAGAACAAAGTACTTCCTCGTTGATGGAGCTCATCGAAGGTGATTTCCTTCTGTGGTTTCACAGTTTTGGCTGAAGGCCGATGGGGCTGTCTGAATGAAAGGCAAGTTGCTGAAAAGGAGACGAGGCTGTTGGTGTAGCTGCAATGTCTCCATCCCCCTCTGTGCCAACACCCCCAATTTGAGAATTGACGCTTCTCATGCTCTATTCCAGTATGTGATGGAGGGGACTTTTGTTTGGCAATATTCAGTATCCCGAATAGATGAGATGAGGATAAAGGCGCCCAAGAGGAAGTGGAGCAGAAAGTAATGGGTGTCAGTGCAGTCCAATGTGTTTGCAGCTGATTGGGAGACCCTATGAATAAGTCAAAAATTCCCTTTCGCTCTCTGTTTCTCCTCCCCTATTTTTCTCGCCTGTTTTTTATCCCTCCCTCTTTCCTGCTCTATAGCTCTATTGTGCTCGATGAGGATAGTGGAGGGATGATCCTATCTTTTAGCTCAGATCAGATCAGCTGGCCAAGCTAATACTTTTCCAGGCATGCACTGACAATACTCCGTGTTGTGTTGTGCTCTGACCTGAGCAGCAAGATTATGCCGCATTTCTAAGATGAGTCTTCAGATCTCCTCAGATATCAGTAAAATGAGCAGATTGTCTTTGTGCATTACAATGCATGTTGCACTAATGCTGTAGCAGAACAGTGTTTAGTTGCAAAATGAAAACGGCTCGATAATTATCTCATTCAAATTGTTAATTTTCAACATGTAACTGAAAAGATTACTGCGTTCCCAAGGTAAAAAATGCATTTATTTTGTGTTGTGTCGTCAGACAGGACATTGCTATTTCACTATATCCTAAACTTAATCAATTCCACCCCCATTCAACAGCTATGTGTAGTTAAAGAAGTATTCACTAACATACTGAACATTATGTTCCACAGTTTCAAAGCCAGCCCCTAACGAGCATAACTTAACGTGATAAGAGAGAAAGAGGTTCTTATGACCTAAATTTGAGCGCTAATTAACATGCACCATGGAACATGTAAAAAAAAAAAAAAAAAGATCTTACAGGAGCTTAATCTAATCCCATTAGTTTGGATTTTGTTTCCCATCACCACTCACAAGAGATTAGACCAATGATCAATACAACAGTTTATATTCCAAGAGACTATACATATAGCCAGTGGCACAAACGCGTCATGTTGTTGTGCCACTTAGCGGCTGTTTTACATGTGAATAATATCAAAAGGCATCTCACAATACAGTGAAATTGTTGCTGTTGGATCCATCATCTATCATCCACTGGGATCCAGGTGCTTGAGTCCTAAATGACAAGGTATCCATGTCAAGCAATTTCTATTTTCAGCAGTTGGGTAACTTAGGCTAAATCTATTGTGGGCTTCGTTTTTTAGATTTAAATGTCTCTTGGAGCAAACACTTCTGCATGAACAGTTTTGGTCTCACTGAAGTGATGTATTTATGTCAAACCTGAGACCAAGTCTAACAAGAAACAACAAGAGAGCCCCACCCTGTTCTCCTGGAGGCCTAGAGACACGATACACCTGCCAAACTAGCTCTGTGTGCAATCAGCATCCTATTTCATCTTAAAAAGGTAAAAACAAAATGGCTATAGTTATTTCAGACCAAGTCCCATTGACGATAGAATACAGAGCATGTAGTCAAACACTCTCAGGGTTCCAGTTAGATGGTTATATGATACAAAATGGCTTCTTCTAACCCCCACAAGTAATGTTTAATAGACTGAAAAAGATTGTGACAAACTTCTTGTGTAACAACAGATGACGATAATGAGACTGACATTGCTGTATGATAGGGGAGGGCTCCAATTTCCTAATTCTCTATGGTACTACTGACGAGAACAGGTTTGGCTTTCAAAGCTTTTTGTCCTCCATATTTACTTGTTTTACTACCTTTTCGTGTAACTGTGACACAGCTGTAGGCTTTTTATTGATCTACATTTGATACCTGGATCTAGCCAGGGTCAACATCGTAATCTCTCATTTCCCAAATGTAGATTATTTCTTTCTCTTGTCAATAAATAACACCAAATTACATGGGCAGACAACTACATGATCATTACAGGGTTACAGTATGTATGCACACTTTTTCAGCACTGATCAATACAAGGCGGTCAGTTGATGCAGACTATCATTCATTCACACAGTAGCAGTGGCTATTTCCTGCTTGTTACAAGTACATAGGGGCATATCTACCAGGTCCTTTTAATTTTATATGACACCAGTACTGATTTACATGCAAGATGATAATCTGTAATTTGTGCCGGGCTGTAATATTCCTGATTCAACAGTTTTCAAGGAGCTACAGTTTCGAGGCCAGTCTCAAAGTGTGCAGGACCTTCTTAGCATTAGCTGTTGTTTGTGGTATTGTTTGGAATATTCACAGCACTGTCGTTGCGTTTAACATTTCCTCCATTTCCTTTTTTGATATAATAGCTTTTTGTGTAGATAATCTTTTGAAATATGCCAAAGACTTTGTGCACCCAGAGAATAAGTGGGGTTCCTTATACTGAGGAGTAGTTCTTGACGAGAATTAATTGGTTCATCTCTGTCTAGTGACGGTATCTACAGCATGAATGATCCTTATGCATGTGAATTAATATCTTACCAGAACTTCTAATTGATTATTCCATGCCCACAGTTTCAGCTGACAGCTTTTAGCTATGAGGCAACTTTGCTATTATTAGACCCTTGGAATTTTCTGGATAATGAGGTACAGCCCCATGTCCGGCTTTGCAAGTCTTAAATTGACAAAACTGTAGCTGACTATCGCTCAGTGACGTAAAACTCCCAATAACTGAGTTTAGTTTGGACAATTAACAGTGTTTCCCCTACCATTGTCTTCAGCTTGATCTCCTTGTGCTATCTCCAACATGCTTCCGATGCAGCTATCGATGGTTGATAGTGAAGGCAACATGAATGAAGATGATGATCATAATTAATTGGGGCGTGAACTCCCTTGGTAGAGCGGGCGCCCCATGTACTAAGATTAAGTCCTTGCCGCAGTGGCCCGGGGTTTGAATCCGACCCGTGGCTCTTTGCTGCACGTGTTTCACTCTCGCTCTCCTTTCTTGTCTGTCTTCAGCTACACTATATAACTGTTTTATAGCATACTTAATTTTCTTCCCCCTGAAGAAAGAAGCTGTTACTCCTGTATAAGATAATCCAAACTGTATACATTACAGTAGCTCACACTCTGTGCTTAAGTTGATACAGAGGATACATTTACAGGGTAGAGGTTCTCTAGTTCAGAGAGGTTACATGTTGACCCATTTTGCTTCTTTATTAACTATTTTAAACACGGCATTTAATGAGGAGACTTTATGGCTTGAACAAGCCATTAGGGGAATGTTATCCATTTCCTGATTCTCCAGTAGGCAAACAAGGATAATGTGGCAGTTGTCTGCATGGATACATATCTCTGACCTGAATGTGTCTGACCTGGTTATTGAGTCTTGGCAAACTGCATCTCCGTCTTTCTCGCTCTCATGAACAAACCCAAAAAGCAGACAAGCAACTGTATTTGATGCATAGTCCTGTATCTATTTTCTTTTCCAAGCTAAGCATCATCTTTCAAACATGGCTATAACTGAGAGGTTTTTAAAACTATGTCCATATATTATTCAAGTTATAGTAAATTCACCTTCATCTACCTTCACTGTGTGCTGTATTCATATTGCTTTTTATGACTGGTTTGCTATCCATTCCTCAGATTTTTCCATTCTTGGCCATCTGTGTGGGTAGCCTAGATCATGAGCAGATAGCCCTCCAGGTCCTTTTCAGCTCTGTGAGCTGGAAACAAGACAAGCAACATTGGGCTGCCGCACTTGAACTCGCTATAAATTCATATCAGCATACTTAGTTCACTGTAAACTCTAATCGGCTGCATATCTCATGGTTCAAAAATAAGGGTAAATAAGGTAACTCTGTATATTCAAAGTGTCACATGGTTGGCGTGATCTTAATAACCAGCTTTAAAAGCTTTGCATTAATACCTCCCTATAATGTTGTATAATATCCATGGGGAGAGGAGTTGCCTGGAAAGTATTCGCAGGATCGGACGGCCTTTCTTCATCCCCAGGAAAAGCAAAACATATTGAAGTTTGAAGGCAGTTTTAAACCAACAGAAACATTACAAAGGCAATGGTGGACGTGCCCAATTTCTCCATAATATTGACTTTTTTTCTTGCTGTCATTGTGGATATTTTATTGAGACAGCTGGCTGTTGTTTATTTGTGCTGTATCATAGGTTACTCAGTTGTAATACTATGCGTCACGGCAGAAAGGCATTCCACTGAGGCGTTAATGGCAGCTGCTATACCATTAGTGCAGTGGGTGGTGAGTTCTGGGTATTCCCTGCATTGAGATGATTGTTTGGCTGCTTTTTGTTTATGTAGCCAAATATGTGTTTTATTGCTTGGGCAGCTATTTTCATGTGACATTAAACTGGCCAACTTTCTACCTTTTTTCTAGAGTAGCTCGTATGTTTTAAACCTAATCTGCAAATCTACTGTTGTAAAGAACTGAAAGCTTTGAAACTCTACTCCTTAACCCTTAAAGTTATTGTGACTTTGTTAATGAAGGGCTATTGTTTGGGTCTCCTCGCTGCAGAAATTAATCTCATGGGTTCATAGTTAACTGCATCTCATATTTAATTAAGAACTTATCAGCAGAAGGGATTTCTGGGCGGACTATTTATAACAAGCAGGGTTCTTGCCTTCTTTGCCCTGGTTGGGTCTTAATGAGGAAGAAACTGCTCTCCAGAAATCCAGGATTAAATGCTGAAGGTTTTTTAACATAGTATGGACAAAAAACATTGTAATTTAAATCGCCACCTAGAGATGCTCCAAGATTTGTTAAGCTTCAAATAGGGTTGCGTGTTGTTTTTAACAAATCCACTCATTAATTTGCTATGCCTTTAGGGGAAAGGGGAAAGTTCAGGAATCAACAGCCAAATTATTTAAAATAAAAGTTGGCCTGTTTTTAGATGATGCAACATTTATGCAAACCATTCTAGCATGTCGGCAGTGGACCCGCTCATCCTGTTGCAGCTTTTTGCTTGTCACATTTAGCTTTGAAAATAGAGGACTTTGCTGTGGGTTTGTTGCACTCTTTGGGTCCATAAAGACCTCCCAAACTGTTGGGACAATTGTAGAAATGGGACATTAAGTAAAAAGAGGAATAGTAAGAGAAGGGAGGAAGAAAAACTCATGCGTGTAGAGAGAGGAAAAGGTCCAAAATAATAAGCAAAGTGCTTTGCTACAGAAGGCCGCAAGCTCACAGTTGATAAAACAGCTAGTTTATTCGATGAGGCAGCTTTGCACACAAGACTAATTTCTGCTTCCTCTTGTCAATAAACATGGCCTTTCTAACTACAATTGTTTTCTCTGTTTCACATGGAATACCAAGCAGGAGAAATTATTCAATTAGCCTTACCTAACATACGTTTCACTAGGCAGCACACATTGAATGCACTTCTCTGCAACTGTGGCACAAGAATCATCAACCTGACTCGTATTTAAACTGACCATTACCTGCAGCTAAAACTGTGCGTTTTAAAACAAGTATTTCCTTCTTGGTTTTCTTCTTTCATTAGACTAGCCTTACCTCTACAGGGCCGACATTTCTCCCCCGAAACAAACGGCTCACCTGATGCCGTTCTTCTGGGATGAAAGTGGGATAATTAATTTCTATCGAATAGACAGTTAAATTAAGTTGACGTCAATCGGCGGCTGCGGTGAGCTTGACTCACAGGATACCCTGTTGCACATCTCAGCAGAATTGTCAACAATCTTCACGTCTCCAGGAAGTGGCTTTCAAAGACTCAACAAGGTAGTCCATAAAAGGCGGTAGTTGTAGTTGTGATCTTGACACTTTGGGTATTTGACTTGCAAATGGAACATTTTAGTCTCTAAGAGCAAGCGGAGGCATTCGCTTTTGGTTCAACAACCCCAAATATATTCAGAGCAGTACTGCACGGTTTCAGTTCAGTTGTCTAAACAACTCCCAGAGAGGAAAGACTTTTAATGCAATGTAACGTTTGACCAAGTCCCAAGTTCCAATTGCTTCACATGCAGGTTTGATGGAATACATTTGTATTGTTGGCAGTGATACAAAGCTGGCCTCTTATTATGTGATACCAGCAGATATTACACAAACAAAATCAAAGGTTGATTACTATAATGACCTATACGTTAAGCTGTAGGATTATAATCTTCAGTAGAGGACACACTGAATGGAGAGAATATGCAGAACGTGTTATTGTGAGATGCATCCACTGCTTGTCGCCCCACAGATATTGTTGGATGAAGAGGATTACAAATACAGGAATGTCACAGTAAAATAATCATTAATTCATAAAATAATCTTTAACTCAATCCTAACTAAGTTGTTCTACTTCTAATTCCTGTCAATCCTTTCCCCTAAGATGTGATGAAACGAAGATAAGCAAAGCAAGCTCCCCAAATTTCATTCAAAAACCATATTTTGTGAAATGCCAGGGTTGCCCTACATCATTTCTACATTGTGACATTTTAATACTAAGTAAATTGCTGGACAGACTTAACAGCTTGCACAAAAGGTCAAAAGATTACCATGCAAAGAGGTGATTAACAAGCACGTTTGAGAGGACACAACCTTTGGAAGTGGATGCCTTACGCCTAGTGTTTGTCCTTCTCTGGGGTATCCATGACACCTCCATAACCTCAGACTTGTGAAGATCGGAACAAATGAAATGGAAATAAGACTGCATTAATTTGCCTTAGGCCCATCTGTGTCTAAAGAAATTATGTGGGAATTATTCATTAGAGTAATTATGATAGTCATCTCAAAGGAAATCGCCTAGATTCTGAATATTTGCAATCCTCTGCAGTGTGAGCCTGGCTGGTTTGTGCTGAGGGTAAATAGAGAATACAGCTGTATCCCATTACTGCTGTATCCCATTACAGCTGTATCCCATTACTGCTGTATCCCATTACTTAAGTTTGTTTCAATAAGTTGAGATGGCTAAATGAAAAGTTTGTTGCAATATGTTCACTATCAGTCTCTTGCATAGCTGTCAGCTTATGCAACTTTTTTCCCAACCTCGTAAAATATCAACACTTGTGTTAGATGTGTCAACATAAGCATCCTTCTAAGTACATAATATTTGTATTCCTACGTGTTGCTTGCTGGTAATCCATTTTGTGCTCGTGGTACGGTGAAACGGAAAGTGGTTTGACTGAGAAGATATTTTTGTTCCTCTGAGAATTAGAATTATTTGATTTTCTGTTAGTGTTTAGTACTTTATGATCTGCTTGTGGTTGTATTGAGTTGCATGATGCACCACACACACCGTACCAAAGATAACTGCATATTCAATGAATCTTTTTAGAGCTTCAGCTTGCTCACCACATGCACATGTACATGAGGCACCGTGGCCTTTTGCTGGAACCATAATGCATTATAAAAGAATACAAAAACATTTTCTGATATAAAAGAATGTGTGTAGGTTACATCTAAATGTTCCAATGGATACAAGTCTCATTGTTATGATGAGTTCAGTCTATCAAAGTCCGCTGAGAGTAGAAAATTGGTAAGATGCTGTAAAAGGGCACTTTGTCTTTGTCACAGATCAGATTACTTACCCTCATTTCACCACGAATTCAAAGAAAACAATCATGGTTTTGTTTCCTATAGTCACGCAAGACCACTGAGACCTAAGAACGCTGGTGAGAACCAAAACCAGAGGGAGAGCAAAACTGGAACTTCAGGTTCCTCTGAGTCGCATACCCCCGCTACAGATACTGACAACACAACACATTTGTCTTTCTGCCTAATTCAACTGTAATTCCAGCCGTCGTTTCCTGTTACTTAGTTTTTGGATTCATGGATTGCTTCCTATGTTTAGTTATCAAGCACTACTTGTGGGGAAATGCCAGCATGTTAACTGCCCTCGGTGGTGAAATAAGAAGGAATGCATGGATATGAGTCTAAGCTGTGCTGCTAGGTTTGAGAGTATGGAGCATGGCGACATGGCTCTGTGTGTTTTAGTCAGTTGTTGAACTGTACTGTCCTCTTAAGTCAATATGCCACTGCATTATTGAGAAGCAGCAGCTCTCCTGTTGTGCCAGCTGCAGTTGAATGCGACAGGAAAGACCTCACCAGGGAATATGTTGTGCACTGCTTTCTCCACCACTGCATTAATGCATCGAATTTTAATTAAGGTTGATTGCAGGTTTAATAACTGCAATTAAAAAAAAGTGTATTTCAGGGTTGATGAAGTCGTCATGTTCCTGTGTATTGCATAACCTGTCATTTAGGAACAGTCATCGCTCAATAGGCTATAGGGCTGCAACTATTAGTCAACATCGACTGCATGTCTCCTGTGTAAAATCAGCCACGTGCGTATTCATTCTGCACTTGTATGTGTCGGCATGCACTAAGTATACGTTTAAGAATTAAAAAAAAATCCCAGAGCAGTCTAGGGTTACTTTAAATGGAAACCCTATAAAGTTTGAGTTTTGTTTGCAAACCTGAAGTTGCATTCCACAGCAGTGTGGTATGTTATTCTGGTGAACACTCGTGGTTGTGAAACATGCCGCCTAAAGATTGTATAACTTGTATTGTGTGAATACTACTTGGTTGCACAGAGCAAATTAAGTTTTCTTGCTGCGCTGGTGGGTGATAATAAAGAGGATCTCCATGATAAAGGACATGATCCCATTTGAGAAGAGTTAAAGCTGCATTAAAGGAAGCGTGAGAGAACAAGCCTACGGTCTGCTGGCAATCTGCCCTGCATTGAGGAAGTAACTTTTTCTTTCCTCTTCCTTTACAGACAGAGGCAATTCAAGTGTATCCCACAGGCTCTGCAGGCTGTTATGCTTTTTGTTTTTCTTCCCTGCATTGTTTTTGTTGCCATAATCTCAAATATAAAATTTCAGCTGTGGCCCAGCAATCCTTTAACAGTCCACTGCAATCTGGATCAAAAGCTCCTTTCATAAGGAGAGAGCTCGCCCGTACTAATCACATTCTGCCATATCAACCAGACGAGTACTATTTGCTATAAATAACACAAGCTGCTTGCAAATGCTGTCAAATGCTGCACTTTCGTTTCCGCTTAACCCGTTACACACACACACGCAAACATATATACACACACGCAAACCTCCACACAGACACAACAGAGTTACAACAATACCTACTGGGCCTATATTGAATACATATGCCCTTTAGTATTTTACCCCTTGTCTATTATTTCACGTCTTCACAAAGCGCCATTGGCTGGTTATCGGCAACACAATGAGGTAGACATACATTTTAATTTTGAAGCAGAGACAAACTACTAATTTGTTCCCAACACCTTCTCCTGGATATACTAGAAGTAGGTCAGTGAGTGCTAGTTGGCCACTGTGGAGGAACTCGGTGACCCTCGGTACACACACACACACACACACACACACACACACACACACACACACACACACACACACACACTCTCACACATTTCAATCTTAGTCCGTCTCTTTCAGAGTTCACTTTCAATAACCAATCTTTCACTTTGACCACAGACCTTTTGTAGAGCCCGTTCTACAGCCGATGCTTTTCTACATTTCCTAAAACAGTTGAGCAAGCTCAGCTATGTGTTTTGTGTGTGACTTTGGGGGTCGGAGAACTGATCCTACCCTTGACCGTAGTCTCTATAGCAACAGCACTGACCCGGGAGGCACTTAAGTTACAGGGAGAGAGGTTGTGACATAGAAGTGGTTTCCTGGCTCTGACTGGGAGACTAAAGTGGGATTCTGCGACTGGTCCTGCCCTCTGGACTATTTCATTCACTGTTGCACAGAGGAAGCCACAAGGATCATTGCCAGGCTGCTGAGTCACATGTCCACTATTCACACATACCTATACATTTTGACATTTCTTAATAAATACAGCTAGTGGTTTTTTTTAGGCCAAGCTGTCACTAGCACATTGATTTAAGTAAATGTGCTGCTTAAATAAGTAGGCTAAGAAAAAGAACGTCTCAGCCGAGAGCTTAACATGTCTTGAAATCTCTTTTGCATGTCTTGTACTTTTTAGTTCAAAAGTCAAATGCTCTTGATGGACTAAAGCTGGGTGAATGAAGACAGTCATCATTTCAATAACATGTAGGTCAGTGGATAAGCCCATCTATGTTTGAAGGCAGTGCGGGTCTCATTAGTGTGCTGCCTTCCAGATTACTCTCGGGGGGGGCTTCAGACAGCCAGCCGAGCAGTGCCACAGTTATCCAGCCCATTTCACTTTGTGTTTATTCTACAAGAAAGTTTCCTTCACGAGGGAAAACAAAGTAAAAACAACACTTTCATGACACACAAAAGAAAAGGCTACAGTAACTGTAACCATTACTGTCATTTATCAAGTAGGAGATGTTCAACAATACCAGCAGTTTGTGGAAGAAATGCCTCGAATGATGCAAGAGTTTATTCACTGCTGCACAACTGTGTAGTGCGCTATGCAGATGTAACGTGCAACATCGTTCTGCATGGTTTAGAGAATGTAATAATGTTTCTACATGCATCGGTTGATTTGTATATTGGGTATGACAAATCTCTGACCTAATTTGAGCAGCTGCAACTTCCTCCTATAATGATTGCTTATTTTGGACGACTGTAGTTCCTAATTGTGCAACATAGTTTTGTTTTTTTTAAGAATAAGGCTGACGTTATTCTGTATTTTTGTTCAAATCCCCCCCCCCCCCCCAAAAGACCAATAATGTGCTTGCTCGTATCTTAATACTTTCTGACTTACCTGTCCCGTCTCTAGCTCTCAACCCCGAGCCCATTTGTTTCTACTGAAGATATTAATCTTCAAAAATGACGATACTCGTTAGTAGGATCAATTCATTGTTAGTTTGCATTTGTTGACAATAACACAAATATAGTATCACCAGACCAATCCTTAAGTTACAAAACCAGGCGCTACAATACTACAAATACAAAATGTGCACGCCTTAACTAAGATGGTAAACATTACTGCTAAACATTAGCATGTTAGCATTGTCATTGGGAGCGTGCTGATGTTAGCATTTAGCTCAAAGCAACCCTGAGTATATCCTTGCAGAGAGACTGGCTGTAGACTAAGTATTAACATTATGAAGTCATTTAGAACGCATCCCTAAAGTGTGAGATTAAATTCTTCTACCAGCTTTAACATGTTCCCTACATCTTTGCTCTTGCTGCTTTGTGTTAATCTTTCAAACCATATACATGTCTCTCCCCCCCCCCAATTTTTCTCAGGAAACTTTATCCGCTCTTGCTTTTTGATAAGTCTTTCTTGCATAACTCACAACAACCTTCACCTATCCCATTTCTCTGTTAACCCATATAACTCTCCCTCTTCTCCCGGTCCTGCCTCTCCTCCACACTTTGAATAGCATGCGTCATCCATATGTTCAGTGCTTGTGCTCGAGGTGAATGGAGCCAAGCCCTCTGTCATCCCCTCTGGTGATAGACCAGATTACTCAGAGTATTTATACATGATCTGCCTGCTGCTATAGCAAAATGTGTGTGGGAGGCTGACAGACTCTTGGTTGTGCATACCTCATGTGAGTGTGGGCGTGTGGGCGTGTGCACACATGCACCCATTTTTAATGAGTTGGAGCGAGAGGTAACACTGACCGCTCATCTTTTGGGTCAAACTTGGACAAATTTGAAGTTTCTTTTGGAAACCGTGCTTCATAATTATGAAATAGTGAGTGTATATCTACTAATGCCATGGTAGGCTTTTAGGTCATATTTTGAGTAGCGTCAAAAATAGCGGCACCTACATTGCACTGTCCAAAAAAAGCATCTCTCTGCACACGTGCAAAAATGTGTACATCTGATAACAAAAATTGTACTCCGATAACCACATTTCAGAGAAAATCAAGACTTTCATGCCTTGTAGCAACCTCTAACACAAACCTTATGGTCACACCCACATGTAGTCTGCACCAACAGTGTAGGTCAAGGCTATCACAATTGTACAGCTCAGTTAGACAGTCAAGAAACACAGTGAGTGAAGGACTCAGAGATTATGTGCTGCGGCGGCACTCAGATTAAGGCGAGGGGGAGGAAAAGTCACATTCTCCACATGCTCCAAGGAACAAAGGCTCTGTTGACCAGAACACATTCCATAGTGTGTACTGTACTCTGTGAAAACGTCTGTGTTGATCTCGAGCTATAAAAATTATACATACATCCCTGTGGCAAGTTCAAGAACGGGTTTACAACTCCCCTTCCCACAACCCTTAAACTGCCAAGCAGATTGAAAGCTGAAAAGATTTTCTGGCTTTTAAATATCCTTATTTTGCAGTCGAGAGTATTTTGGATGAAACTAGTTCAAGAACTTGTATTTCCAAAATGATGACTGATTCATGGCCTATTTCTTCTTTGCATTTTTATCAACTTCAACCCACATGAGGATACAGAAAACCCACAATAGTGAGCAGCTTCTCGTATCGTCTACCTGTGGGGAAAACATTTCCATAAGAAAAACAGAAATGAGAAACAACAACTGTGCAACACGCGTCAGGCTTCTCTGGGGTGCTATTCCTTTTCAGTGAAACCTTTTTAAAATGGAAGTAAGACTCATACTACTGTTTTTATTATTGTGTCGAGCGCTCAGTGATTCGATGTTATCTATAAATCAAGAACACGAATTTGACAGTGCACACAATTCATCCCACAGCTGTTTCAAAAGGTCCTTCTGCAGAAGTGCCTCTGCACTGAAGAGCTATTGTGCATCTGATACTTTTGGAAAGCGTTGGCTCACACGGGGGTGTCTTTTTAGACCCGATTCTGAATTGGATATTTATGCTTATGATTAAGTGCCGTTCTCCAAAATGAGACAGTTGAACCTTTTTTTTTAATCGCACACTGATGCACTGTTAAAGGTAAACTCTAGTATTTGTCAACCTGGGTGTTATTTGCATATGTGTGTCCACAGTTTACTCACCTGCATTGTAGAGATTTGGGAGACGCAGCCAACAGCAAGAACAGAAAGGAGCACAAGCCTCGACAGTTTTCCAGGAAACATTTTATTAGAAATCAGCCATGAAATCCCTGTTACTGTTGAAACAAAGCAGATAGTGCTGTAGGGAGCTGCTATATCAAATGTTATTACTCTTGCAGTCGTTATCGGTGAAAATGACATCCCCATGTAGTTTTGATTGACTGGAGGCATTTGTGATCTAATCATTTCCTCCTTATCAAAGCTTGAGTAATTATTGTTTATGTGTTTTCGGACACCAGCTGCAGACTATGATCTGTATTATGAAAGGAGAACACAAAGTGTGTGTGTGTGTGCGTGCGTTTGTGTGTGTGTGTGTGTGTGTCACAACTGCACTGAAAACATTACTTAAGTATAACATACTAGGGATGAAAAAAATCTGAATTTCGACACTCAAAGCTGAAGTGTGAAGTAGCACCAGAGATATGCCGACCACTCCTCCCTATCCTCTACTCCCTTTTTAAATATCTCTCTGTTTTCCCTTTCTAGTGCCTGAGGATGTCCAAGCGGAGCTTGTTTGTTCGTCTGGTGCCATGCCGCTGCTTGCGGGGTGAGGAGGAGGCAGTAACATCGCTGGACTACTCCCACTGCAGCCTGGAGACTGTTCCTAAGGAGATCTTTAGCTTTGAGAAGACCCTGCAGGAACTCTACCTCGATGCCAACCAGATCGAGGAGCTGCCTAAAGTAAGGCAAACACACTGATGTATAGAAACTTTATATTTCTCTATGTACGCAGTCTACAACCTTTTGTTTTACTCTCGAGGCCACACAATATTGATTTGCTGCATGCATAAATAGTTTATCTCTTATGAGAAGCTTGCATTGTTCACACTACGTCATTCATGTTCATACACAGAACAGCCTTTGAATGCCGCACTTGAACTTTTATGACAATTAGGACATTTAAGGATAGAATATACTGTGTATTCCTGGACAACCATGTGCCTTTTGATGAACAGCGTTATCTCTCCTCTCTCTCCTCCAGCAACTGTTTAACTGCCAGTTACTCCACCGACTGAGCATGCCAGATAACGACCTAACAGTGTTGCCAGCAGCGATCGCAAACCTCATCAATCTCAGAGAGCTTGATGTCAGCAAAAACAGTAAGCAAAATGACCATATATTACCACCATACATGTTCCTGACCACAGCCTCTGTTTCAGTGACCCTGTAAAGTTCAAACGTGTAACTGTGTCGTTGTCCTTGTGACTGCAATCAGTGAAATAATTGTTTTTAAAAGGAGATGGTTATCAGGAAAGAGTTACTGCAATGCATCATTGCTTCCATGTTACGATTGCTTCAAAGATATTCTGAGGTAAAATGCCACAGCATGTTGCGTTAACACAAGAGTGCGTGACTCTAAACCCCTTACGTGATTGATAAAGGAAGGGGACAAGCCGAGACGTGCAATGTCTTGTACACGATCTTCATCAACCGCGAGAATTATTTGCACAAGGTGCTCAACTCGAAGTGTGTTGTCAGTGGTTTCATAGAGTGGGAAGTGACAACATTTGTCAAAGTGCAACTTTACCTCTTTAAAGATGCATTCACACTGTTGAATACGAGGGAAAGCTTTGTACCAGAAGTCGTTTCATTTGTGCTTGTTTAATGTAAGATTTCCACTGTCAATGTTGCTCTAGTCTGACATTTAGAACAAGAAACAGCTGCAGACTTAAAGCGTCTGACAGTTCTCTGTTCTAATGCCCAGCTGCACGTAGAATCAATCATGTGACTGAGCTATTTTAAAAATAAGTCAGTACTTTCATAACATCCTGTTGCATATTCCTCTCAAAGGGTTTTGCTTCAAACCTGTTGTCAGTATTGTAATATTTAAAAAAACTCTCTGTGCTTCCTGGAACAATGTTAAGCTCTGTAGGCTAAAGGCAAGTAGTAACACAGGTTGCTGCATAAGATGGTTGATCATCACGATATAACCGTGAAGCTAAGCAGAGCAGAAAAGTAGGATGCACGCTCAGCAAAACCCTTTCATGACCAGAGAAAGGTTAAAAAGGTAGTTCTAATATAAATAGACGAGTGGAGAGACAGCCAAGATTAAACAAATGTTGAAGGATGTGGTGGCGTTTTCATGAACCAGAGCTGCATGTGCCGTGTTGACATTAAAAGTAGCTTATCCTTCTTCACAAAGCACTCTTTGCTAAGTGTTGTGGACACAAAACAAAGTGGATGGAAATAAACCTTTGGACCTGGTCACGTCCCCTTTCTCGCAGTTCGCACATTGTAGATGTTTCATGAGAACTTGCAGACGATCACTCAGTGGTCTTCCTTTTTTTCTTCTTCTTCCTTTCCTGATCTTTCATCATGTCACCTCGAGCGCTCGTGGTTGTTTAGAGAGGAAAGGTGCAGAGACGCTCTTAATGTGTCCACGACTCAGACAGAGAGCCTTCCTGCTTGTACTCACAATCCACCTGTGTTTAACATTTACAAAGCTTCTCTTACCAAACACCAGCTACATTATCCCTCATCTTTTCGGTTTTGACGAGAGTCATTTGTTTTGTGTAAGTGGCAATAAAACAGTTGAGATTTAACATGCAGGTGTTGAATTGATGGTGTGTAGTTGTCGTACATCGTATGGTATTTACTGTTTTGCTATTTCTCTCTAGGTATCCAGGAGTTTCCGGAAAATATCAAGAATTGCAAAGTCCTAGCTATTGTAGAAGCTAGTGTGAATCCTATATCCAAGTAAGCACTACCCGACCTCGTACAAAAGCCTTTCACCCCTAATTAACTCCATGTTGGTGTAATGTTGGTCTACGCTAAGTACTCAGGCATCGCAGCAGCTTTGTGTGAGTGATGTGATTCCTGTTCCTGTGTGCGTTGTCAGGCTCCCAGACGGGTTCACCCAGCTTCTGAGTCTGACGCAGCTCTACCTGAACGATGCCTTCCTCGAGTTCTTGCCAGCCAGCTTTGGCAGGTCAGTATGTTCTCCGGGTTGAATCAGGAAGAAGTTGTTGAAGTACAAACTAAGGCTGCTAAATGTGGTGTTGAGTGTTTGTTTGTTTTGAACCGACAGTGAATTGTTTAGCTGTCCGTTCACTGTTTTGGTTGACTCTCTCGGCTCTCATAGCCTCACTTATGTCCACAGCACGCAGCTGCTTTCAGCGAGAAAGCTGTAAAAACCCACTGAACTCTACCTGCTCAGCACCAAGCGGCAGCCTGACATAGTTAAAGACTACCTGGTGAACATAGTGGAGCACTTAGCAGCTAAAGAGCCAAATATTTCCCTCAGGAGTTGGTAGAGACCACAAATGGAGCTAAAAGAAAGTGAATATTAGATTTACATTCATCAGATGATCACCAGAAACAGAACTCTAGATGAATGAGTAACTGCCGGACATGTAAACAAACAACTCTTCTCTATCGAGTTCATTTCCGCAGCTTCAAAGTGGCCAAGAAAATCAATTATTTCAGGTTTCACAGGCTTTTTGGCTGTGAAATAATAAGAGCTCTGTTATATGCCCCATGTCCAAATATTATTTTGGGGTACTTAATTTAGCATGTTTCCAGATTCGGATCCATGATGATGTGACGTATTAAGATGTTGTTCCTCTTCCTAAAGGCCAAACAGCTTGTTTCATTAAACCAGCAGGATCACTCGGGCTGTTTGTAGTTCACACAATAGCTTTGAGCTTTGTGATTAGACAAAGCATGTTGTGTGAGACGTGTTGTTCCCCTCTGAAGGTGTCTCGTACCGCAGAATATTTCATCAAACCAAAAAAACGTATTTGCAAACTCAAGTTATTAGGGTAGATAAAGGTTACTGCAGTGTGAAGATCAGATGTTGTGTCATGTAAATGTTAAGTGTTGTTCAACCTAACTTGACATTTTGACTTGCAGGTTGACTAAACTCCAGATCTTGGAGCTGAGAGAGAACCAGTTAAAGATGTTGCCAAAGTAAGTGGTTTTGCAAACATCAAATACACAGTGTTCGTTTTATTTACTAAATAAAAGAGCCGTATCGCTGTAAAAGTCATGTTTGTGTTGTTAAGCAAGTCAAGAATTTCCACCCTTACTTCCTCACGGTCTCCTCCTTCCCACACCCCCGGCTCTCGGCCGCGTCCTTCATCCTGCCCCTTCACTCCCCATACGTCTTAACTGTAGCATTAAATTCCACGGTGTTACATAAGAGCCCCTTTTGCATGGCTGCTTGCTGTGGCAGGTTTTATAATCGTCTCCTGGGACAGTTGTGAGGGTTATTTCACCATTTGAGAAGGTTACAGTGCGAGAACTCTCTAGGTGATTGTGGGGGAAGTTACTTTCTCTTTCTGTCTCCTCTCATGCTTCACTTGCCGTATCATCCCATTTTTATGTCCTTCCGCAGAACTGTATTTCCCCATTTGCCTTTTTTCTTTCCCTCCTCCCCTCTGGCTGAGTTTCCTTTTGTTATCTTCACTCACTTTCCTTTTTCTTATTTGTCACTGACTAACTGACGGGCCGGCCGGTGTATAAAGTGCTGCGGATCCTCTCTTCTCGCTGTGTTTATGTGACTGAGGCCAGAGCTGTTAAAGACTGGAGCCCTGACAAAGAGAAGGACTAATGGTCGGGAACGTTGCCAGAGCAACACACAAGCATTTCAGAGATGTAAACAAATGTGTGCGTGCACAAAAGGGGCGCAGTAGAAGTCTTTTCAGAGCGTCCACATAGAAAGTGCAGCCCCTTTTCTCTCGGTGCACAGACGCACACCGAGCATATGCATAAACCAAATGTTTCTCTATATTTTAAAGAAGGATGCTGTGCTGCTCACAATCTGAGGTCATAAGCCATAGTGAACTCACTCTCTAGATGAGCCAGCACAGCTCATTCTTACTCCTTTCAACACACATGGGGGGGGGGCGCTCTGGCGTTCTTGCCAACTTTGAGGTAAGAATGTGAAAAGCTGGCTAACGCTCAATGATAGCAACATGATTAATGTTTTCATATTGTACCAAGTACTTAAAGAAACACCAAACGGCCTATATCATATTTATAATTTACATTCTGGTTTTATGAGGAGCCCCTAAAAGCAAAGCAGACTCCACAGCAGCGTTGGTGGGCCGAGTCTCGCTCGTGTTTTAAGGGAAGCGTTAATCCCCGCTGTGCGCCGATCATCATATGTTCCCAAACAGAACTCTGTACATCTCCTGTCATGGAATTTAGCTCTTGTTGTGTATGTAGAATTGTTTTGTTGAAGAGTCCGTCATGCTTGCATACATTTTAGATTTGTGAAATCCTGCCAACATTATACAATTTAAACTCTTGACCCCCCCAGTGTGTTTTTATGAGTAGTTCAGAGGAATTGCCTTCAATCAGGGACATGAAAACAACTCTAGCAAATCTTTAACTCTCACTTTTTGAGACTTTGACTTTGTTTGCGTGTGATGGCTTTGAGGGTTAAATGCTCTAAAAGGCATCTTGCCGGTAGGAATGGGAGAATGATGCGTATTAGAGCCGGTAGTGAAATAAGCCTTTTCTTTTACTAAGAATATTTCACCTCCAGTTTTCTGACACTGGTAATCCGCTACATATAGAGAAGACTGTAAGCAGTCCTGGTTTGTATCTGCTTGTTTACAGTGTAGCAGAGAATGTGAGACTGTGACCCGAATGTGAAGAGAAAACTCTGGAGCGAGGCTTCGGGCTAGCATACGCAACATTTTCCTTTATTTAAAGCATATTTTTGTCATGCCTGAGCTGTAAAAGGTATTTCATTGCTCATAAAATGATGCAGTGAAAGGAGTAAAGGCAGAGCATGTATGCTATTTAAAACGTAACAAGAAAATTGCCATGTAATCTTTTGGCTTCCTTTTTTGAAGCGCATAACACCAACGCTTATAATCCTGCCTGATTTATCCTGTTGATTTTAAGATCTCACTCTCTGTCTGTCTGTCTGTCTGTCTGTCTGTCTGTCTGTCTGTCTGTCTGTCTGTCTACAGAAGCATGCAGAAGCTCACGCAGCTGGAGAGGTTGGACCTGGGGAGCAATGAGTTCACTGAAGTGGTGAGTATCTGTCAGTCGGCCTGTCGGTGCCCAGGGCTTCCTACCTTTCTGGCGGTGACCTTGCCTCCCCCTTCCTTAAAAATATCCTCTTTTCTTCTCCTTTTATTTTTTAAATGTTTTTTTTTTAAGTGCTTATGTAATGAGTGTTAATTTGTTTTCAATGGAAGATAGCGTTCATTAATGCAGGATAATCACTGTGGAATGAGTAACTGGCCTCATGATTCATTTTTAGCTTGTTTATGAGTTGAGCTCTTCATCCTGTCTCTTCCCAGCAGACACACACACACACACACACACACACACACACACACACACACACACACACACACACACACACGCACATCCCTAACACTTAACTTCCTTTCTCCCCTTTACATCTGCAGCCTGAGGTGTTGGAGCAGCTGACTGGAATCAAGGAGCTGTGGATAGACGGGAACAGACTGACGTTCTTACCTGGGGTATAATTTACAATCAATCCTATACACCCTTTCAGAGGCTGCTGTGCCCCAAGACATCACCTTGAGACTATTCCTCTTGATTTTCAATCCACGTGTCTGCTTAAATCTCCATCAAAATGAGCCGCAGTCAGTTTGCATCAGACTTTGAGCCCTGTAAAAAAAAAAAAAAAAAAAAGGGAGAAGGAGCCGCAGTTTAGAAAAGAATCTCTTGCTGGCTGAACACAATCGGACAGTTCTCCAGAAAACAATGCAGATGTCCCAATACTAATTACAAACATCTGCAGCTGTGAAGTCATTATTTTCCTTGAACATAATTCAGTTATAATGATGTTTTAATAGTCAAAATGTGTTACATGAGATTAATTTCTCATCCAAAAGACCAGCTTGTTTGTAACTGGGTCATAATTAAAGCATTATTTATTCTGCCAGTATTTCAACAGCATCAGCTGTAGTCACAGCCTGGCCTTTTTATAAGCAGCGACGTCTGTTGGGAATATAAACCAAAACCGTTCAAATGTGCGCTTTCAATTTTTAAAGATATCATGATTGGGCTGCTATTACTTTACCGCACTGCTGACGATGTTTTGGGGATTGTCTTTAATCCACTGCTTCGGTGTTCAACCACCACAACTGCCCAATTCTTAGATATCAGTTCAAATTCAGTGTCTATTGTGTCTCCTTTTTATTTATCCAGATGCTTGGGACGCTAAAACACCTGGTGTACCTGGATGTGTCCAAGAACAACCTGGAGATGGTAGATGAGCAAATCTGCGGCTGTGAGAGTCTGCAGGACCTTCTGCTCTCCAACAATGCCCTCACACAGCTGCCGGGCTCCATCGGTAAAGATTACAGCGCACACAGCCCACTGATGATGAAACACCTCCCGTCTTTCAGCTATTGCCAATACATTTCTCATTCCTGGATCCCTTCCCCGTGTTGTTTTGTCGGTATCTAATTCCCATAGATGTTTTTCCTGCTTAAGGCCCCGTCACACATATCCGTATGACAGAAACGTATACCGGCGCATACGAAATATCGGCAATAGGTTGATATAAATTAAGGGTAAATTGGACGCAGACGATACGGCGATCACGGCAGACACACGGCCCTGTCGCACAACTGCGTATATGAAAAGTAGCTCAAATTTGTCAGAGTCCAAATACGTCCAACTTTTCCACAGCGGTGTTGTAGCTGACGTATACATACCGAATACATAACTAATTATTATGCGTATGTCAAACATTGATAGCGTATCACTTACTTATTTAAAACGTATCAGAGCGTCTGGACAACGGAGCTGGAAAAGTGCCATCCTGGTTCACGTCATGCTGATGCTGGAGAACGGCTAACATGCTGAACGCTAGCTGTACTGTAGAAACACGTGTAATAAGTTACTCCGTCGTCAGGCAATCATCTTAACATCGGGTAGGAATAGGGTATCCACTCGTTATCAATAAACTGGCTGTAGGATTCACCGTCAGCCGACGTAGCCTATATCTAACGTAGTCACGTAGGTATTCACGTAGGTATTTACGTAGGTTAGTATTCACGTACGTATTCTGTATTCACGTATGTCTAACGTAACGTAGCGTCTGCATATCTTATGAAGCACACGTCGGGTACGTCCATTAATTCTGAACATGCTCAAAACATCAGCGTTCAACAACGCACCCCAGCGTAACACCGCCTGCTCTTAACGAATACTACTTATACCTTACCTTATATCAACGTACACCAGCGTGTTGCCGATATTTTGTATTCGCCATATTTTTGTATACGTTATGCATTCGTTGGGTATTCGTCTGATACATTTTGTATTAGTAAGTGATACGATATCAATAGGTTAGACATGCGTATCTGTATATGTTCACTTTTCCGATCCGATGAAAAGTTGGACGTATTTGGACTCTGACAAATACGTTTCTGTCCTACGGAGATGTGTGACAGGGCCTGTAGCTAAAACACATTTTCATAACTCTAAAAGTGCACCAACTTTCAAAATCATACTGCAAGACATCATCACAGCAGAGGATGCAGTTACTGTTTCCTTAGTTACAGTATAGTCTTCGAGTCTTTGTCTGAGTATACGCTGAGAGTGAGTAAATCCACATTCACATGTATATCCAGGATTTGAATCGTTAAGGATACATTGTGGATGTTTGAAATGATTTGCTCACTTTCCTCCCTGTGGGGAAAAGTAATCATTCATAATTCATATGTGTGTATCATGCTAATTAAATCAGAAGAGTCCAGATGCACAGTGCGGTGGAGTCGGGGGTTGATTACTACTAAACTGATTATGGTATTGACATGAATGAATCCAATTTCCTGCTGTAATGGATACTTCTCTTTGTGGTGCAACAGCAAGTTATAATCAATAACTGCCCTCGAGCTGTATGCATCGCTCTAACCTTCTCTCTCTCACTTTTCCTTTTCACTACAGGCTCACTGAAGAAGCTGACGGCGCTGAAAGTGGATGAGAACCAGCTGATGTACTTGCCAGACTCAGTTGGAGGGTGAGTGTCACAGCTTTAATATCAGCAGATTATCTGCCATCGCATGATATTCCCATCAAACATCATGTGTTCTGGTGCTTTTATTTGTTTTGGTCTAATGCTGATGATATTTAATAATGGACATGATTATGAAGTATGAATGACAATAATTGAGTGGCATGGTTCTGAGTCTAGCGTATTGATTTATGGAAACGATGTAATTCGTTGTGGAGGGGTCGATCGTAACCCTAAACCAGATGAACCTCCAATACACTACTGATTAAATCAGCCGTAGCTGTTCTCAGACTGATATCGTCTGCAGCCGACAGGTAAATCCAGCAGTCAACAGCTGTTGAGATGGGATTGAGCCAGGTCCACATAATCTGAGTCATTGTGTTCCAACAAAAAAGATTAGGCTCCAATTTGTTTCCCCGTCCATTCCTACATCCATGAGAGACATAAATCTACATTGACTGTAAACTAGTGCTGCAGCTGTACAGGCCTATTTCATCCATTGTTTCCAAACAACAAGCAATGTCCATTATCCCATATGTTAGAATGTTTCTCCTACTGTAATTTGACACATTATATGACAAAGCCTATGGTTTATCTTAATCCCATGCAAGGATTTTATCTTAAGCAAGCTGATTTATTTTATGTTTTTATTTATACGCTGATTTTATTCAGTGCGCTGTCGGTGTACAGTGTTATTCGTCCTCGTTTCATATTCAGCAGGGAGCGGTCAAATTGTGTTTTTTTTGGAGTTTGATGGTTCTCTAACACAGCAGCTCTCCCGCGAGCCGCACTCTTTCTGCATTCATCTCAATCCCCAGAGTGCATTTGTATTTTTCATTCAGCAGAAAGCTCCAGCTGCGCCACACTTCTGCGTCAACACGGGTTCAGTCCCATGAAGTAAATGTCTGTTTTCACTGTTCTCAGCATCATTTACCCTTTACTTGTCTTTGTATTTCACAATCTTATGCTGCCCAGTGATGACACATAGTTTGACTATCTGGTAGTAAAATAATTAAAGGGGCATTCTACTGATGTGTGCTTCAGTTCAGTTTACTCGTCATTGCAAGTAGAAATCCTGTGAAAGCAGTTTTATGTCGCCTGTGGCTCTGGATGGTGCTTTCCAAAGTGTTATCAAAATATTATCTTGATTATCTTTGGGAGTGGAGACTACATGGATGTGGAGTTTGAAAGACGTTGGCGTTAACCAGGCAGCGACGGTTTAATATAAAATGCTTTTGTGTTGCATTATGGGAACTGTAGGATCCAGGGTTTTTGGCACCATATTGGGACAAATGTCGGGAGCCCTCGGCCTCTAATGCTTTGATTGGGATCATTATTTTTAAGTCCCTTTTCAAGTGTCTCAACTTCGAAATCGCTGAAGTTCTTCAGACAAGATGTAAACTTGTTTCCCATAATATGTGCTGTATACAATAATTGCATCACTTGATTAAAGTCCTCCTATCTTCCTCCTCGTTGCATCAGACTGGCATCTCTGGATGAGCTGGACTGCAGTTTCAACGAGATCGAAGCATTGCCCACCACCATCGGTCAGTGCGTCAGCATCCGCACCTTTGCTGCAGATCACAACTTCCTTACCCTTCTTCCCCCCGAGGTGAGTCTGCGCATTACAGTGTATGTATATGTGCGTTTGTGGAGAATAGAGCTGTGTTAAATGGTGTGACAAAGCTAGTCTGCTCCTGTTGCAGTCTTGTTGGCTCATGCTTCTGAATCCTTGGTTTCTTCCCCTCACAGATGGGCAGCTGGAAGAATGCAACTGTGCTGTTCCTACATTCCAACAAGCTGGAGTGTTTGCCTGAGGAAATGGGTGACATGCAGAAGCTCAAGGTCATCAATCTCAGTAACAACAAGTGAGTGACGTGCATGAAAAGGATCAAGTGGGAGGACAAAAGTAATGCGTTTTATTCTGTTTATTTTTGAATTATTGACGTGTAAAAGTCAATTGAAAGCGAAACCTCCAATAATTTTCTGCCTCCAGACTCTCAAATGTGACATTTTGCTACTTTTCTCTGTTTATCATTGGACGTCACGTCATTTTTGACATTTCATAAGCTAATAGACTCAACAAGAAATAATCAGCAGATGACTCGCTAATGAAAATAATCATGCGCAGGTCATGTATGTAAAAGAAGCTTCCTGAAAGGCTTTCCTGCAGCCTTGCATAGTTGCTTCATCATGAGTTGTATACATTGATGAAAACAAAGAGTTGATCTCACTCTTGCACAAACACATTCTGAAACATAACTGATAATTACTCCATCAGAATTGAACGGTCTTAATTCTGGCCAGAATGAAAATGTTTGGAAGTTTAGGCCTGATTGAGGTTTTGATCGGGGGTTTTCCATTCCTGGTGTCGTCTCTGTGCCAGAGACATGAATAACTTTGGCCATGTTCCCAAAGCACTGACTTTCTTTTTTTGTTCAGGAATAAAAATAGTTTAAGCCTATCTTTTACAGCGGGCCCTCAGAGATTAAAACGAGCTTACACTATTTCTTTGAGGGAAATATTGCTACTTTTTTTAACGGATGCACCGTGTTTGAGTCTTAATGGTTGTTGGTGCAAGACGACTCAGTACCTTTTTATTGTTTTTGTTGCTCTGCAGGTTGAGGAATCTTCCCTACAGTTTCACTAAACTGAGCCAGATGACTGCAATGTGGCTGTCTGAAAATCAGGTAAGATCACAAGTATCAGTGTTCCACTAACTGTGACTGTGATGCCTTCTATAGAGATTGTAATGGCAGCAGAGTAACGTGACTCTCGTTCAGCTGTAAACGAATCCCTGCAAGGCCGAGGAAAACGCATTCAAGATTCAGCAAACCACTTCCAGGACATTTGATCTTAACGCAGCAAAAGGCGACGCAGGTCAGATAGTGGTACATTTTTAACGTGTGGATCCTTACATTAGTGTTTGTTTAAAGAGAACTGTGAGGTCATCTAGACACGCCTGTCAAATACCCTGAAAAGTGGTGATGCAGAGATGTGAATGACGAGTCTGTGAGAAAAGGCAGCAGCAACTAGCCGGAGGTAAAGCAGACGTAGAGAGATCAAGGTCACCCAACAAGTTGTTTCTTAATGTTTGGACGTCTGCCTTGGCTAATGTGGCCCTCGACAGAACACAAGATAAGCCTATCGGAGGTGGAAACGCTTGAGTCTGCTCAGCTTGTGTGTCAGGAAGTGCCGTCGAGTCCTACTCTGTCAGAGAAATGAGGTTTTCTACGGGAAAGGAATTCTTGCACTACTCGTATCAAGCGCAGCAGAGATGTTTTAACGTGTGCAAAGACAAAGTGATGTTAGAGAAGACGCTGCTTGAGGATATTGATTGAGTGTGTTTGCTTGAGCCAGCTTATAAATATTTCTAAATTGCAGTGTGTTGACTCACCGCATTCAAAAATCAATTAATAAATAATTCACAATTTTCTCATCCTAGCTTGTCGATTTAAGTCTCTGTTCAATTGCCTTAACACATTGTGACTGGAAAACTGCTGAATGCTGTAGAATAAGTGTTTAGTAGAATGAGCTGTAGCGCTGTCCTGCCCTCACGTCGGCCGTCTGTTAAATGCAGAACAACATTTGAAGGTTTTCGTATCATTTCCACATCTCTCCACAATCAATCGCCTGCTGACGCCCACTGACGCAGGCTGTTTAAGGCAGAACTAATATTGATATATGAGAGTTTTAAAACATTTATTTGGCTTTTCTTTACCTCAATTTCTTGTCATTTATTTGCTGACATGCACGACAATTATGACTATATGAGCAGGGCTGTACGGTCCAAAGGTGACTAAGCTTTTGCACCAACGCTCTCAAAACAGCATTCCTGTGGACACGAGGTCTTTCAATGAAGACTGTTATTTTTAATGGCGTCTGGAATCCTTGTTTGTGCAAAAAAAAAGCCTTTTTATTTATGTTTTTATGTTGTCTTTGTGCAGCAAAATTGAAAATGTTCTTGCGTTTTATTGACTTGTAAAACACTGACACTATAAAGGTGCTACGTGTTAATAAATACGATATACTTACTTATAATCAGGAGTGCAGCACCTTGTGTTAGCAGGGCAGTGCTGAGATACGAGGGATACTGTTGGGCTGCTGCAACAATGGCGATGGGGACGTTGATGGAGCTTAAGCCAGCTCATCGAGGAATGGTTGACAGGAAGAGACACCCAGAGGTGCTTAAGTAGCATCTCAGTCAAAGCGAGGACAGTGGGTGGTTTGGAGAAGATTAGAGGAAGTACCTCTGCTGCAGAGATCTGTGGGAAATTGGGGGAAACCATATTGATTTCATAATTGAAACGACTTGTGATGCGTTTCCTCCCCATGTGTTCCAATGTTGCAGCCCAGTTCACTTGCCAATGCCAATTCAAGGCCAAGACCACCAGGACACAGCACTCTGTGTGTCGACAAGGCTCCGTTGATTGCAGATAGCTCACTCAAACCTTCTTTTTGTCTCCCGCAGTCAAAGCCGCTGATCCCTCTCCAGAAAGAGGAGGATCCAGAGACACACAAAACTGTGCTGACCAACTACATGTTCCCTCAGCAAACCAGGACTGAGGACTGTGAGTACTGTGCAGTCAACAAGAGTGATTATGAAAGAACACAGAAGAGAAACTGAATCTGGATCAAACTGCAAATGATTCTGTTTTTACCGTTCAGTTAAAAGCAGCAAGACTGGGTGTTAAAGATTAAAGCTTGTTAATCAATCGGCAGGCAATAATACGCTCCATGGAGCTGTACTTGTATGACTAATATGAGCACAACTTATAAGAATAAAACCATTTGTAGGAGTTCATGGTCCATACGCAGAATTAAACAAAAACAATTGACTTACAAATCTATTTGGCAGGTAAAGTAAATCCTCCGGCATCCTTATCGTAGCAGTCTTTGAGGTGGTCTGCAAGGATTCCTGTATTTATATTTTATCAGGGACCTCATTACCCGAGACCAAAGCTGCAGAAGAAACACTAGTCGTCTTCTTCTTGTCAAGCATCTGTTAGTTTCGCTTGGTTTCGTATAACACCAGACAGCTTGTGCTGACCCTGTTGCATCTTAGCTTGAGAGTAATTAGTGGTTCCAGATCTACGAGCTTGAAATACTTAATGGTCAGGAGTCAGCTGCTAGATTCTTTTTGCGACAATGTCAGTGATGTGTTGAACCAGCAGAACATGTACAAGTCACTGTACGTAGGTTCTGAACTCTGCTTGATGTCTCCGAGCCATCCGCTTCGTGCCATTTTCCACAGTTATCTACTGGGAAGCTTTTGTTTGTCGTGTTTCCTGAGAAGCTGGAATATGTCATGACCCGACGGCAATAACCGTTGATATGGTTGCCACACACCAGGTGACTCATATTATCCAATGTGCAGTCCCACTTTGGTGTGTTAAATTGTAGATAAGCAGAGTTCTTGATGTGGTCTGTTCTCAACCACTGCAGGTCATTCTGAGCCGACATCAGCTATTTCCTACGTAATACGTTCTTGTTTTTGATTTAATAGGATATTAACTTCTTAAAAACTGGATGTGATGCAGTATTTATATTTCTGGGTCAAGCTTCAAATGAGTCGATACTTGGTTTTGTCCGAGATCGACAGACATGACGGAGAGCAGGTCACCAAAGCAAGATGAGTGTACTACAGAGAGTCAGGACCGCAGCATCACAACCACAATCACCACCATGACATTGTAATCATGGCCTTGCTCCTCACTTACCAACATGTAGGAGTCATACAGAAGTGACAGCGAAGGAATGAGATCAAGCTGGATGCTTTGTACTGAAATGGGTCATTGAGGTGTTTGCCAATGTTTTCGCAATCGTCGTGTCTGCGATAAGAGTTGCAGATTTAGTCATATAAGGTTATTAGCTTTTTATGTTTTTGCTTTTTGTTTCAGTTTATCAGTCAGTCATTATTAAATGGTTTGGTTTCAGTTTAAAGGGTTAACTCCTGAAGTTCCTCCACAGCCCCTTTAATGTATTGGGCCGCTTCATGTAGTATTTGCGCCATCTGGTGGTCAAAGTCGGACTTGCAGGGATTAAAAAACTTAACAAATGATCCTCCCCTGGTTTTTATTTTTAGACATTCCCATCTCTGACTCCGAAAGCTTCAATCCAGCTCTCTGGGAGGAACAACGCAAGCACCGAGCTCAGGTGGCCTTCGAGTGTGACGAGGACAAGGATGAGAGAGAAACGCCCCCAAGGGTTAGTGTCCAACAGTTGCTCACATAAGTGGGAAAGGAAAGAATGACTGTGGTGACATGGTTTACCAAACTGCAATCAGTGTGAAATGTGTCTATATGATATTGAATGCACCTCGTGTTCCATGTTATTCCCATTCGACACTGACATCTTATCTCTCCCGGTCCCACCTCCTATCAAAACTGCAACCAAATGATTTTCCGTGCGTATTTGTCCCCTTGCAGGAGGGAAACCTGAAGCGCTACCCTACTCCATACCCAGAAGAGCTGAAGAACATGGTGAAGACGGCCCAGTCCGTGGCTCACAGGCTGAAGGAGGACGAGTCGGGTGACGAGTCGGGGAAGGATGCAAAACCAGTTGAGAGGAACCACATTGGAGTGCAGGACGTGGGAGTTAAGGTCAGCGTCAGCTAAATGAGATGTTTTACATGGAAATGCACCCGAGTTTCCCATGTAACTGACCGTCCGTACTCTTTTTGTGCAGGTGATAGAGGCTCCCTATCCTAATGGCACGGCATCAGACATGGATCCCCAAGTATCCTCCAACACATACGGCCAAAACTCCTCTTCAACAGAATGGAAAGACACTTCAGATTCTTACAGCGCTCACAAAGTTCCTCTCAAACCTTCGGGGGGCTCGATGATGAACCACGAGGACACGCTTGAGGTACTTTCAATCGTTTAGTCCTCACAATTTCACAAACGAATACTACAAGCACCTTTTTTACGGAGTTTGCAGCTTAAAGAAAACATTTAATTTTGAACGTCAGGATTCTGACGGGCTGTCTGATGAAGAGGAGGAGATGAAAATTGCCGAGATGAGACCCCCTCTTATTGAGATCTCCATCAACCAGCCTAAAGTTGTGACTTTAAATAAGGACAAAAAAGGTGACAGTTTTAAATTGAAATATATTATTTTAAGTGACGCTTTCTCTACACAGTACACTAACGGCAATATTTCTGATTAGCAGATGACGCCGACTCTTTGCTGGATGACACCGTGGCCAACAGCAACCAGAACAACAGCAACTGTTCGTCGCCATCACGCATGTCTGACTCCGTGTCTCTGACCACAGACAGCAGTCAGGACAACTCTCTGTGCACCCCTGAGAGGGAGGCGAAGATGCCCTTCCTACCAAAAAGGTTTGTGTCATTCTTCAAACCTTTTAGCGTGGAGTGTAAAGTCTTCCTCGTGTTATTACAAAACCTGATGCACCTCATTCTTTGTTGCAGGCAAGAGGATGAAAATATGAACCAGCCTAAAGACACCGCCCCTCTGCTACATAATGGTAATGGCTCTGAAACGTCCCTTCAAGCTCTTCTGAAAACCCAGCAGACCCCGCCAGAGAAAATGGGCGACTATGACCTGTCAATGGAAGCCAGGCTGGTCCTTCATTGAGAAGGGAATTAACAACGGCATGGGAGAAACGTACACCAAGTGGGACCAGATCAATATGAACGTGTCCAAGTTGCCAACCGACAACATGGTCCGGCTGGACGAGGTGGACAAAACCAAGAATGGTTCAGTAACCCAGGAGGACTTGGACAGCAAGCAGGGTTTTAGCAATGACAACATGGAGCATTTTCTGAATGGAAACCAGCAGGTCAGTGACTGCATCAATAGTCTGGGGAACAAAAGCCAAGCGATGAGAGTCGAGACATCTGCTGTGCATTTGGCCTCGACAGGCATGACAGCCAGCAGTGACATGTCTCTGTCTCGCAGCACAGAGGAACTGTCTCCAGACAAAAGGTGCCATCCAGGTGCCATGCAGGTGATTAAGTCTCAAAGTGTGAGCAACATAGAAGCAGGAGGCATGAAGCTATTCTCCTTTGATGGAGATGATGAATCCTATGACGCAGCAGGAATGACTAGGATGGCAGGGGCTGGCCCAGGGCCAGGAGCTCAGGGCCAGAGCATCGTCAGGAGCAAGTCAGCCAGTCAGTTACTCAACGACCAGACTCTGCAGATCTACCCCGGCTCCTCTGCCTCTTCCTCAGACCTGCTCTCTTCCTCTAAGCCCCCTGCCAGCACCAGCAGATATCCAGTTTCCTCCAGCATGGCCATGGGCATCCCTCCTCCTCAGTACAATGTCCAGTACACAAGCAGTGCCATGCCTACAGAGGGCCTCTGGGCTCCGAGGACGCCCATGCCCCCCGAGCAGCAAGGCTACCTCCCCCCTCCTCCTCCACACTCACTAGCCAACACCAACTACTCCAACCGTAATCAAGCACCTCCCTACCCTATACAGACCCAGCAGAGGGGGCCTCCTATGGCTCCCAAAGGCTCTGGGGACATGTGGGCTAAGGAGAGGCTTCATTCTACTGCAAGCCAGGCCAGAAGCAGTACTCTGCAGAGGCAAAGCAGCACCGCCTCCACAGTTTCCATGGGCGACCCGAGGCGCATACAGGTGCCTGATGGGGAATACATGACGTACAGGGACATTCACACCCTCGCCAGGGGGCCGCTGGCAATGAGCCAGGCCATGCAGAGGCCCCTCTCGGCTCGCACTTACAGCATTGACGTACCCGGATCTTCCAGGACTCTCTGCGCCAGGCCGCAGCCCCACGAGCTTCCAGAGAGGACCATGTCTGTCAGCGATTTCAACTATCAGCAAAGCAGCCCCAGCAAGAGGCCCAACACCAGGGTGAAGTCTGAGCACTCGCTGCTGGATGGGCCTGGACAGGTGTCGGGGGGAGTCGGGCCAGGAAGGGTGCCATCTGACTGGAGAGACCAGGTGATGCGGCACATCGAGGCCAAGAAAATGGAAAAGGTAAACAAAAAAGTACTACTGTACTACGATGAAATGTTGGTGAAGAAAGGTTCAGGGTGTTTGTGTTTGTAAAGGTTAACGTATGAACCAACAATAGGAATAAGATCCTCCTTTTTATATGCAGTTTGAAGTTTACCAAAGCCTACTAACCCAGCTGTGTGCATATTTCTGATTCACTGCATGTTTGTCTGTATATGCCGTAAACCTTTTTGTTGTGTCTTTTTTATGTCGTCACTTATTTGGTGGATTGCATGGCCACGGCTGACATGTCGGTTGCTGCTGGTTGTTCCATGTCGTCCCTCTGTTCAGAATGCGCTGTCTCGCTCCTATAATTCCAATAACGCTCCGCTGAGCTGGTCTCACTACGGCAGCTGTAGGGATATGCATGCCAGCCAAGGGTCTCTGGTCTTTAGTGCCAGGGGCGGACAGCCCTACGGAGCTCTGGGCTTCTGTGTGAGTACTGTGAACTTGAAGTTAGCTCCTGCAGCTCATACCGAGCCAGGGCTTCCAGTTCCTTCTAGTTTCACATCCTTTAGAAGATAAGTCTGTCTGCGTCTCTCCTCGGTGTTGAGAAGTGATCACTGACCCTCAGAACCTTTCACTTGTCCTTTTTATAGGCAAGTGAAAGTACAATGTCTCTCCTAACGTCTGATTCTCATGACCACAGACGCTTTCTAGTACATGTGTGTCTTCCCCCGGTGAATAATGGATGGATTCTAGTTTGTTCTGTAGCTCTTCTCAGTGTAATGCAGGTTGGCCTGTTTTTAAAGGGGGCCTACTTATTTTGTGTACCATCATCCCACGAGAAATTACTTAAAATCTACTTCCACACAAATTAGCGTAATGAGTTGTGTCTACCACATCTTGTTCAAGTAATAAACAAAGATGTTTCTTCTAGTAACACATTCACAGCAGGTCTGTAGCTTCTCTGAGTCCAGCTGGCAACAAAAGGTGTCGCCCAAAGCTGTGATGTAACCGGCTGGTTTGACGGGAATTGAGCTTTTTCAGGCCTATAAAGAAAACTCACCTTAATTTGATAAGTTAAGTTAATAATCAGATATGTATGTATGTGATGTTGGTACAAAACGCCCCCTTTAAACCTGCCAGGTGCTTTAACATCATAATCATCTTGGTGTGCGTTATCCCTCATCTCAGCAGCCTTGATCTCCTTTTAACTGCACTTTAAATCCTTATTTTGCTCATTCATCATCTTCATTTCAACTTTCGATCACTTCAGAATCACTTCTTATCTTCTCACAAAGGTAAGTGTGTGTGTGCGTGTGCGTGTGGTGTGTGTGTGTGTGTGTGAATCTGTAGAGGAGAAAAAGAGGCTTTTGCATCTAAAATGTCTGAACGTTGTGAAACCTCTTCCCTGCTTATCATTTAAGATTCACTCTTTCTGCAGCTTCAGAATCACATGCTGCGTAGTGTCTGAATAAAAACAAAGCACAATGTAATCTGATTATTTCCTAATTGTCCCTTCTCACCTCCTTCTAAAGATACTCATCACTGCCTAATGTCATTACCAGTCATGACAGATGTTTGTGTCCGTATTAATAGTCTGTCTCATCATCTGCTCATCCCTTAAATGAGTTTCAGTGAGGTTTGTGCACACTGTTAATGATCATCACTGTCTTCCCTTTCAGGATGATGTGTTTCCCCAAGGGCAGCAGAGCTACACCATGGACCCCCACAGAAAGGTAGGTTGATACATTTAGACATTTAGCCAAAGTAGTCAAATTTTAAAATGTAAAAACAATAACATCTGTGTTTTTGTTTCCTAGGTGCCTTTGATGAACGGTCAGATGGGCACTTCTGTTCGTCCACAGGTGAGCCAGGCGCCCATGGCCCGCCACCCTTCCAGAGAGCAGCTCATTGACTACCTGATGCTCAAAGTCTCCCATCCGCCCCCGGGGGCCCCGCGCATCCCGCAAGACGCACCGCAAGAGGTGAAGGATGGTGTTTACGTGAAATGACTTGAAGAAAGTGATAAAAATGTTTCTATTGGTTTGATTTAAAAGAATGGATCCACATTTTAGGGAAAGCGCTTGTTCCCTTTCTTGCCCAGCGACAGCCGGATATGAAAGCAGCATCAGTCCTATCATCTAACTTTTATTCACTCTCTTGCCGAAAGGTTGAAGTGGTACTTTGAGGGCATTTGAAGTCTTTGACTCTTCCGTACGCTCAGATCTTTGATTCATATAAAGCCATCGAGCCAGTTGGAAAGGTTTTCAAGTCTACTGTAGGTCAATTGTGTAATTTAACAGTGAATCACTGCTAATGAAAGTATGTGGGTGTGTTTCAGTTCCGTGTGAAAGTGGAGAAGAGTCCAGAACTTGGTTTCAGTATATCAGGAGGAGTGGGAGGCCGGGGAAATCCATTCCGCCCAGATGACAATGTACGTTTTATATTTTGTATATTACCACACATGCCGTATATTCCAATGTGTTGTTCTCTGTACTGTACACACACACACCTCTTATTATGTAACATGTTCCATATCCTATGATTTTTAGGGTATATTTGTGACCCGGGTTCAACCTGAGGGGCCGGCGTCCATGATTCTTCAGCCTGGAGATAAAATCGTCCAGGTATTCTGCTGTCTGACATGAGCTTTAAGGCTTTATTGGATTTTTCTCCACATTAACCACAACTCCGTCTCTTTTCGCAGGCAAACGGCTACAGCTTTGTGAATATCGATCATGGGAATGCAGTAGCTCTCTTGAAGACGTTTCCAAACACTGTGGATATGATTATCGTAAGAGAAGCGCAAGCGTAGACTCGACTGAATCGGAACCTCGAAAGCCGAGGGACACGAGACGAGAGACAAACTGAGACATTGATGTTGACTCTCATATTTTTATACACAGAGGAGACTGACCTGTTGATACCTGTTGGGACTATTTATAGTAGAGCGCTTCATAGCCTTGATCAAACAGGGAAAACCACTGAATGTAGTGGATCAAAGTGAGACGGCGGCAAACCTCTGCAAGTACAAGTCCTCAAAAGGCCATCACTGTGGTATATATATTTTTATACAAAAGAAGCTGAAGATATGACCTGCTCTGATGCAAAGAATTACTGTGGTCTCTGTACAGATCATCTTTTCCTTCTTTTTTTGTCCTAAACTCAGAAATCCTTTATCATAAATTAGTTTTTATTTCTGCAGATTGACATGAATTGACCACTTTGGGACATGGCTTCCTCTCCTTCAGCCAATTTGCCTTTTTTTTTTTTTTTAAGATGTTGAAACCATTATCTGGTCTGCCGTGCGATCTTGTATGGAGGACAATGTTACGTGCTTTTCATGTGGAGACGAATGTAGATGGAGAGAGATTGTTTCTCTTCTTGCAAGATTGAGGAGTTGAGAAGAGGAAATCATCCACCCCCCCCCCCTGCTTCCACAAACCTGTGAACACGCTCCAGCGTACCGACACTTCTGTCCTCACTTCCACCCAAATGTCCTCACAGCTCTGCATATCACCGGACCAGACCACTACCTGTGCTGTGTGGAAACAATCCTTCGCAATATGAATGAATTACAGCTTCTCAGATGTTGAAGAAATGCATTTGATCATCTAATGGAAATGGAAAGGAAATTCAAATATTGGGGGAAATGGGAGAGGAGAGGTGTAGCAGGTGTTTGCTCAGCCTTAATCTGTTTTGCCAGTCGGAAGCTTTTGTTTAAAGTTTTAAAGAAATTGGGAAATACGCTTTCAGGCCGAGCGTGACGTGAACGCAGAATGAAGCGCTAGCAATGACGGTAAGCCAGGAAGAGCTAATGCGTGTATTTCTAAAAAAACAAATGTCAGAAGGATTCCTTTAAGCGGAGAACGATATAGCGGTTGTGCTAGTTAACCAAAGCAAGTTTTTGAAATTGCAGACGGAAGGAAAAAGGCAGGAGACGACTTTTTAAGAAAGATATTTGAATAAGAACAGGTCAACGTTTTACTCGTGTTTTTAATTTGTTGAGAGCTTCATCTTCCAAGCAGCCATTAGTGAGATGTTTTGTTTGCAGGGGTTTCAACATCTGTCCGTTTTTAGTTTTTACATGGGAGAAGACCACCGTTTGCCTTTTGTGTCTCTACAAATGTTTTATCATGCTTTTTACTCATCACTTTGGAGCAGTTCTCTCAGTCTGTGTTTATTTGCTTTGCTGTACAGAGAGTAGAGTTTGGAGAAACAAGTTGTCAAGTGCCATAGACCTTGAACTGTTTGAATAGGGGGATGACCTTTGACCCCAGAACCCAAGCAATATCCACACATTCACAACCTACTTACGTTTGCAGCATAATGGCTTAAAAGCAATATTCAAAGCCTTTTTATTTTCTCTCAGAAATCCTCTTCAGATAGAAACACAATCTTTTAGTAATCACCGATGATTTTACATATTTGTTTTATATTGTGAAAACTTTTTTTGTAATGAAATAGCACAGGAAATATATGTCAGTGCTTAAAAAAAAAAAGATTTATCTGCATTGTGTAAAAGTGAAGGGCGGTGTCACTTTGCCCCTTTTTACTGTGTGTTGCTTGGATTACCACAGCTCCTGATGTTCATCTGTGCAAAACTAATCAACGTACACTGTTGGAAAAAGAATCCAGTCAAAGCTGCGCCTCAGAACATTCCTAATATTTGTCAAAGAAATATGTCGGAAGGAAAATATGTTTTTAAAGGCAACATCATCTCCTTTTTAATCTTCATTCACTGCTTAATAACTTTTGAGTGAGACGTGTTTCCACAAGAAATGGGAATGATAGAATTCACTAAGTAATGGCCCGATGAATCCAACGATACATCTGTGACCGCTGAATAGTTTGTACAATATCTAATATCATTTTATCCTCCAGTGTTTCAGCAAATATCATCCCCTCAACCTGTTAACTCGTGTCATCTAATGTTCCCATATGGAGTCAAAATTGACATATTGTGGCACTGTCGAACCAAAATAAAAACACTGGTAATTAACACAATTATTATTAATAACAATAGTTCCCATAATTCTTATTAACTGGATTTAAAATTGCTACATTTTATTCACAAGCAAATTAAATTAACATGTGCGTTTCCCAAATTGCTCACAGAACGTAGAGTTTTACACCGATTAATTGTTATATTATTTGTATTAATTTGTTGGTGATTTCTGTTGACTTTCTAAGAGTAGGGGGGGGGGGGGGGGTTCTGCGGTAATGGTCACTTTATATTCATGGCAAAAACATACAGACATCGTAGACAATCTAGGGAGATAAAAATGTCACATTTTTCTTCGCTTCATGTTGCTCGGTTTCTTATGCTCCCGTATTGTTCTTATTTATTTAGTCTTCTGTGGTTTTTAGACCTTACTAATCAAATTGTAAATATCTTAAAAAATTGAGAAAATAATTAATAACGGCATTAGTGACTTGCGATTGTAAAACCAGCAATAAATTGCAATGCAGAGGCACTCGTTTTAATGTATAGCTAGTATTTCTAAGGTTTCTCTGGAAACAGCCACAGTGAGATGATGATTGATATGCATTTATCCAACATTCCAGATTTTGTACATAATTACCTGTTTCTGAAGTAACCTGTGGAAAATAAACTAATGCTCTTTAGCAAGGATTCTCCTGTCTTCATTTCATCTTCTGCACTAAGTGAACATCACAGTACATGTGAGACGAATGGACAGTTGAAGGTACCGGGAGACTGCGTGTGTGTTCACAGGCTGCAAACAGAAGAGCTTTATAGAGTGATACATTACAACTACACCTACAGCACCAATAATCCCAATACGATGAGTTTGATTCTGATTCTTGCTGCTGTGAACATGAAGGATGAGATGAGGACTGATGTGTGGAATTAGGTAAAGTTGTGCAAACATGACTATAGTTTAAAATATGAAAATGCTCCAGAGGTTTTGAGTGCGTGTAGAACGGAACAAACTCTTCCTGCCTGTTGTACAAATATAATCTTTTCTCCAGTTTCTATTCAAGTGTAATTGTATATAATAATGTATAGTTGAAATTTTGTCAAACACCAGCTACACTGGTGGAGAGCATTCTGTCCTGTAACAACATGGCCGCACCTCTGGCGCCACCTTCAGGCCAAACATCCTCATTGTTTTCGGTAGTCCCTTGTGGGATCCAAGAATAGCGCTGGATGTTCCTTATTTTTCAGCCTTCCAGTATTTTTGATGTGTAATGACCATAACAGTCTCACATCCTTCCCGCCAGCATGGCTATAGACTTTTAGTTTTATTGTACATGTGCAGAAAGCATCATTTTTGTAATGGTTAATTACTGAAATTAATTAGTTATACTGCACAAAAAGCGCCCTTTAGCTGTGATATAATCACAACATACCACGGCCTGTCATGAGTTTGTGCTTAAATATTCTGGTAGGTATATGTAAATCACCTTTCCTGTTTGTGTTTCTGTGTTTTGACTGTTTTCTCTAATTTTCTTACTTCTTACTTTCTCAGAACTTGTGGATATGTGTCAATACTTTAATCTGTATATGGACCTTTTAAAAAAACATCTGTGCTTGTTTAAAGAGGCAGAGCCGTTTGAGCTGCATTTCAGCCATTGTACATTTTATTACGCCTGCAAATGAAACACTTTTTAACTCGACATCACAAGTAAACAATCACACAAAACAAAGATTCAATTCACATTTCAGGGTGTTTTATTGAACTGATATACCGGTGAGAGGTTAGGCTGCTTAGTCTGCTCCGTGGACGGCTGCGATGCTGGCTTTATGTGGTTTGGTTGACTTCTCAGGGAGTCCAGGATCTCAGGTGTTGGAGGGAGATAAGGGTAAAGTAAGACAAATATTCTTTGAATTATTTAAATATGTATTTTTTATAGTTAACATACCTTTTTTCGCCCATATTAAAGGGATGGGTCAGACTTTTTATTTACACAATAACATTAACTAACAGATGGAGGCAGCGGTAGACTAGCAGCTCCTTTGTTCTGCAAGGTGAAGTGACTGTTGTGAAGGAAGTCTGGTGGCTTTGAAGAGAACGTAGATAAGTAGTGGCTGAAATAAGTTTTGCTTTGATGTTTTTGTAGGGGTCCAGTGCATTACCTGTCAATTGGCAAGTGAAGGTGTTATGAAAATAAAGTGCCATGTCTTCTTTTCTCCTGCTTCTTCTTTTATCAGTGCGGTGGTTTTCAGTGATATCTTTAGTGTTGACCTACTGCAGACGGCCTTCCATGACACACAGTGCTGCCAGCTTCACTGGTGATTCAAGATAACTCCCGCTGTGCAAATTGCGGACCAACCAGCAGGAGCCACTGGTGCTGCGAGAAGGAATATTGTGTTCATTTGAACACACGACCAAGCTGAAGGTTCCTCGCCCTGCCCAGCAAAGGCTTCCTGTACGGTGGGTCGACAGCCCTGCCAGACGCGAGGGCTACCTGGGGCAACTCTGGCCCTCAGGATGAAAGAAAGAAAGATCGCTCCACCGTGCAAAGAATGAGGAGACGCTACAAAAAATGCCCCAGTGCAAGATGCTGCCAGACGCGAGGGCTACTTGGGGCAAAAACAAATCCTATGTTGAAAATGGTCGATCCAATCGGTGCAAGACGCTCCCTGGACCTGCCCTGCAAGACGCAAAGGCTTCCATGAGAATCACTGGTCCTGCTGTGATTTAGAAGTGAGGAGGTGCAGATATGGAAAAAGTGATTGCTCTGATGTTTCCAGGAGGATTATCAGCCCATCCATTGTAGAGTCCATCCGAGTCCTCAGAACCGCCTCCGCCTCTTCGCAGCAGCCTCCTCCTCGTCGCCGTCTTCTCTGCGTCTTCTTCTGGAGGAGCCGTGGCCAGAAGTGGAGGGGGATCCAGGAACCTCTGCATCTCTGGAGTCTTCGGAACAATCTTCTGGGGAGAATGGCCTGATGTCCTCAACATCCAGAACAGGGATATCGTACACAAACTCGTCCTCAAGCTCGTCTTCAAGTCCCACGACATCGACCTCAGAGTCCGAGTCCCATTCTGATCTGTCTTCCTGGTGCCCATACCTGTACCCGCGAACCATTTCCTCAACAGCAGCAGCAATATCATCATCAATAGCATGAGGGTCAGCGTCAGCACGAGCGGCAGCGCGACCGGTAGCGCAAGCCTCAGCGTAAGGGTGAGCGTCAGCGCGAGCGTGAGCATCAGCGTAAGCCTGAGGGTAAGCGTGAGCATCAGCGTAAGCCTGAGGGTAAGCGTGAGCATCAGCGTAAGCCTGAGGGTAAGCGTGAGCATCAGCGTAAGCCTGAGGGT
Source organism: Cottoperca gobio (assembly GCF_900634415.1). Taxonomy (NCBI): domain Eukaryota; kingdom Metazoa; phylum Chordata; class Actinopteri; order Perciformes; family Bovichtidae; genus Cottoperca; species Cottoperca gobio. Next base: position 18,758,668 of record NC_041366.1, on the reverse strand, counting down.
AAGCGTGAGCCTGAGGGTAAGCCTGAGGGTAAGCCTGAGGGTAAGCCTGAGGGTAAGCGTAAGCCTGAGGGTAAGCGTAAGCCTGAGGGTAAGCGTAAGCCTGAGGGTAAGCCTGAGGGTAAGCCTGAGGGTAAGCCTGAGGGTAAGCCTGAGGGTAAGCGTGAGCGTAAGCGTAAGCCTGAGGGTAAGCCTGAGCGTAAGCCTGAGGGTAAGCCTGAGGGTCAGCCTGAGGGTCAGCGTGAGGGTCAGCCTGAGGGTCAGCGTGAGGGTCAGCGTGAGCGTAAGCCTGAGGGTCAGCGTGAGCGTAAGCCTGAGGGTCAGCGTGAGCGTAAGCCTGAGGGTCAGCGTGAGCGTAAGCCTGAGGGTGAGCGTGAGCGTAAGCCTGAGCCTGAGGGTCAGTGTGAGCGTAAGCCTGAGGGTCAGCGTGAGCGTAAGCCTGAGCCTGAGGGTCAGCGTGAGGGTCAGCCTGAGGGTTAACGTAAGCCTGAGGGTCAGCTTGAGCCTGAGGGTCAGCGTGAGGGTCAGCGTGAGGGTCAGCGTGAGGGTCAGCGTGAGGGTCAGCGTGAGCGTAAGCCTGAGCGTAAGCCTGAGGGTAAGCGTAAGCCTGAGGGTTAGCGTAAGCCTGAGGGTCAGCCTGAGTGTAAGCCTGAGGGTCAGCGTGAGCGTAAGCCTGAGCCTGAGGGTCAGCGTGAGCATAAGCCTGAGGGTCAGCGTGAGCGTAAGCCTGAGCCTGAGGGTCAGCGTGAGCCTGAGCCTGAGCCTGAGGGTCAGCGTGAGCCTGAGCCTGAGCCTGAGGGTCAGCGTGAGCGTGAGCCTGAGGGTCAGCGTGAGCCTGAGCCTGAGGGTCAGCGTGAGCCTGAGGGTCAGCGTGAGCGTGAGCCTGAGGGTCAGCGTGAGCGTGAGCGTAAGCCTGAGGGTCAGCGTGAGCGTAAGCCTGAGGGTCAGCCTGAGGGTCAGCCTGGGGGTCAGCCTGAGGGTCAGCCTGAGGGTCAGCCTGGGGGTCAGCCTGAGGGTCAGCCTGAGCTTGAGCGTAAGCCTGAGGGTCAGCGTGAGGGTCAGCGTAAGCGTGAGGGTAAGCGTAAGCCTGAGGGTCAGCTTGAGCTTGAGCGTAAGCCTGAGGGTCAGCATGAGCGTAAGCGTGAGCATGAGCGTAAGCGTGAGCGTAAGCGTGAGCGTAAGCGTGAGCGTAAGCGTGAACATGAGGGAAAGCGTAAGCCTGAGGGTCAGCGTGAGGGTGAGGGTCAGCGTGAGCGTGAGCCTGAGGGTAAGCGTGAGCGTGAGCCTGAGGACGATGTTGTTGCCCATCCATCCCATAGTTTGGGAGGCGCTGCTCACTGTCTCCATTACCTTCACGAGGCTGAGCCTCCTGAAGCTCAACATTATACCTGTACCCGCGAACCATTTCCTCAACAGCAGCAGCAATATCATCATCAATAGCGTGAGCGTCAGCGCAAGCCTGAGGGTCAGCGTAAGCGTGAGCATGAGGGAAAGCGTAAGCCTGAGGGTGAGCGTGAGCCTGAGGGTCAGCGTGAGCATCAGCGTGAGCCTGAGGGTCAGCGTGAGCGTGAGCCTGAGGGTAAGCGTGAGCATCAGCGTGAGCCTGAGGGTCAGCGTAAGCGTGAGCATGAGGGAAAGCGTAAGGAACAGGGTAGTAAACAGGAGAAGGAGCAGCAGGACGATGTTGTTGCCCATCCATCCCATAGTTTGGGAGGCGCTGCTCACTGTCTCCATTACCTTCACGAGGCTGAGCCTCCTCGTCCTCATAGTCAGGCAGGACGGGGTCATCGGGAGGACTCTCAGTGTCGGGTGGTTGTTGTTCAGAGGCCACAAAGATCCACCTGGGGAACAAAAAAAATATTTTAAAAGTCACATTCTGCACTTCCATTAAATAGACTTAAACAGGGGGTTAGGGAATAATCAGTCAATTTAATAACATAATTCTACACAATAATCTTGTTCTGCTTCTAAAAAAGATCTGAGAATATATAATAAGCTTTGAAAAACACTGAGATACAGACAAAAAGATTTAAGCGCACGCTTCAACGTGTTAGAAGTTAACAACATCTCTTGATACATTTTAAGCAGCAACCTCAACTGTCCCCACAGAGGAACGTGCCCTGGTCTGTTTACACCTGCACGTTCTGACGTCGCGACGTTTGCTCCTAGAACGTTCGATTATCTCCATGGTGCACAAAAATAACAATCTTTTGGGCATTTTTCAAAAAATGGCCTGGTCGCCATCTTTTTTCCTAAATTTTCGACGCCAAATTTCGACATTTGAGACCCTCAAACAAAAATAACGGTGTTTTCAAATCCCTACACCATTGTTAACACATTCCACAGCTGTCCCGCGAAAAATATTACATTCTTATCACATAATTATTGTTTTAGACCGAAGAAACGTCTCGTGTCGCCAAAATCAGTTTTTTCCTTCATTCTATTAACTTTTAATCTTAATATTCAACAATTTAACATAATTAAATGCACATTTCTTACTGAAATTCACTTTTAGGCAATTAAGGAACATTAATAAATACATTTATCATGAAATTAAAATATGTCTTACCTGCAAAGGCAAAGAACCACGGAGTGACCCGGGTCAGCAGGCGCTCCTCCGCAGGGGATCCAGCAGAAGCCCTGTTTTCAACCAGAAAGGTTTGATGTAGATGTACTCTAAAGGTTTTTCTTCAGCTCAGTTGTCCAAAAGTTGTTTTCAAGGCGATCAGATATCTAAGATTTCAACTTTCCAAGTTTCACAAGTTAACTCGAGTCAAGTCAAAGCGCAAAAGACAATTCTGCAGACCTGCAGCTTTTATATCACCTCGTGAACGTTCTGTTTCCATGACAAGTACTAATGAACGTGCGTGCGTGCGTGTGCGTAAATTGGACTTTTGTATGTGTACAGGTGTTTCTATAAATAAGAGACGTGTATGATGATCTGTGGTGATGAACACACGCAGCCAGGATCACACTTCACACCATCATGACCCAGAGCACATACCAAGTTAAACCAAGAATAAACCATGTCAACATAGTTGGTGTTGTTTTAATTAAAGATACAAAATAATGAATAGAAATGTCGGCAGACAGTAAATGTGAATCAGTCATGCAAAGACTGCCTAATTAGTTAAGCCATCATGCATTTAGTTGCTGCTAAAGTAAATTAGTAAATGTCTTTCCTGATCCTCCTGTACCCTGTGGCGCTTTTACTTTCCACTGGGATGATACAGAGGAGCCGGGTTCACTGTGTGGCAAGTGTGATTCCTTAAAGCACGTGTCGACTTTGCAGCTCAGAAATTAAATGCTTCATGCCGCTCAGATGCTTTGCATGTTTAGAAGCACACACCTGTGTGAGCAGCTTTTCTCTGTGATGAAGATGAACAAAAACCCGACACAGTGAGTCTAAGGTGATGCATCACGTGAGACTCACTGAGGGTTTCCACAGAAGCCCAAACATTAAACTGTGCAGCTAAGACCTCTGGCTCTGACACATGTGCATACTTGAGGATGTAGCTTACCTACATATGTTCCATATCTTTTTGCACTTTATCCAATATGTCTATCCTGTTCAATAAATGTGAATCATGTTCAACAATTGGAAAGTCACAGTTTTACAATGTATAGCCTATACAAGTAAAATGTCTTTCAACGATCAATTAGGATTATTTCGAGATTTGTTTCCATGTCTGTATTTTATTTGATTATTTACCTTGATTTGAAGGTGTTAAATATTCAAATGTGTCTTACCCATATCTGGCAGTGTGCTACTCTGTTTCCTGAAAGGGTTTTCTCACCCCAGAATGCAACATGGATCAATCTACGGGAGCTCAGACAGTCCCACCAAGAAGAAACTTCAGCGGATTGTCACTCAAACCTCCAACATCTTTGGCTGTGACCTTGCCTCAGTGGACTCACTGTACTCAAAGCACACCTTTAACCTGGCCACTGAAACAACAAGCGACACCTCTCACCCAGCACACTACCTTTTCCAGCTTCTCCTCTCTGGAAGGTGCTACAGGTCCATCTCAACCAATACCAAAAACAGCTTCTTTCCCACAGCAGTCAGAACACTTACCTCCCATCACCACAAGTTCTCATATACGGACACACATTGTTCTCCATGCACTCAATAATCTGTATATATCATATAATGTCACTGAACATATTTTCCTTTTTGTGTGCGTTGTTGTGATGGTTATGGTGCTTTGTATTTGTGCACTGGAACTGAACAATGTTGCATGGCAATAATAAAGTATCTACTTATCTTTATATGCTCTTTTAAGGCCTGATAACATTATCATCAACTTTATTTATTTTTTGTTTTATTTCTTTCTCTATAGGTCAACACAAAAAAATGGCTTTTAATCCAGATTTGGGGCCCTTGGTAGTAATGTACCGTCCAACACTATAGGGGGCGGTAGTGCGCCTCACCGTTTATTATCAACCCGTGTTAAAGAAACAGGAGGAAGCCGGGGAAACCTTTCGATCCGCGCGCCTGGATGTACTGTGTATAGCGCCGAGTGGGGTGACTGAGAAATAAATATTGTATAAATACCACCATTTAAATATTGTCAACGTTTTTATTAGTTTGCACAATGAGCGGGATACCCGGGACTGCAGTCGTCCAGGTCACCAACCTGTCCTCGGCCGTGAGCAGCGAGCAGATGCGCACCCTGTTCGGCTTCCTGGGGGACATCGAGGAGCTGCGGCTCTACCCGCCTGAGTAAGAGCAACCTGCCCCGGCATGGCTAGCAATGCAACACCGAGGATGTGCGGCCTTTCCGTGCTCCACATACACATTCAAAATTAAGATCTCACGGGTGTAATACACAACTAACCACGACTTCTTCCCTCTCTCTTTGTCTTTACTTTCACAGCAATGCCCCTCTGTCTTTCTCCTCCAAAGTGTGCTATATAAAGTACCGAGACCCCTCCAGTGTTGGTGTGGCGCAACATCTCACCAATACTGTTTTTATTGACAGAGCTTTGATAGTAGTGCCATGTGCAGAAGGTGAGTGCAAGGAGTTTAGTTCAAACGAGTAACGATGAAATGTACGAGTTGTGTTGAGATGACTTGAATCCAACCGTTTTGGTGTTTTGGTTGAATTCTGGGTTGTTGTTGTTTTTCTTATTCACACACCGTTGAAAATTGGCAAGTTGTGCCATTGGGTAGTTCTGATTTGGGCCACTTTTGTCACAAGTATTTGACACAGGTGACTCTTACACAATAAAACTCTAGCCAGCCAGCAAATTTCCTATAGTTCCCAGCCAAGGTTTCTTTTTTGCTGTCACAAGGTGGTGTCTAATGTTTTTACCTCACTGTAAACACTGGATTCTGTGGAACAAGTAGCGTGTGTATTTTCTGTAAGAAACTGCCATTACTGTTACTTGTTTCATGGACATGACAACATAAGTCCATGGTATCACAGCTAACTTAATCCTCTCTCTCTCTTTCTCTCTCTTTCATTTTCTTTTATATTTCCCTCCCCTTTTGGTGCCCTTGTGTTATAAATGATATCGCCTCTAACCTGATGCTTTTTGTCCACGTGACTTGGTGCTGGATGGCTACTGAGTTTATTAATTTGGTTTTGTATGTTTTTTTCTGTGTGATTATGTGTGCATATCAGATGACTAGACTGGCCCAGCTGTTACACTACACTAGCCTGAGTCAGGCATTGTTTTCCAAGCCACTATCCCCGATCGGGCCAACGCAGCCTTCAAGGGGGAATGTGACCAGGAGAATAGCCTGCTGAGCCTTCCAAGATGGACACCTTGTCTCTTTTTATTTATTTATTAATTTTTTTCTTTTGGTTTGTTTCCTTTCATACTTTCCCATGTTGTCCACTCTCTACTGTCTCTATCTAGAAACTACAGTATTGCTTATCTCTAGCTTTGTGTTTATATTTGTTATTTTGGTTTGTTGTTTTGATTATTGTCCAACCCCCCACCCCCCTCTCTCTTTCTGCTACAGCTGCAGCTTGTGTGTGATTGAATTCTGTCCAGGTTGCTACGGCATACCGGTGGGATGTGTATCACACATGGGATGCTAGGAGGATCACTAACACTTTACTCTCTTGTCACCTACTCCTGTTGACATAGTGAGGGGCTAGACATTGTGAAAGTGAGACCCAGTAGAATCTTCTAAATTCTATTTGCACTTTTCACCTGTGCTGAAATATGTAGTAAAAGGTTTCCCCTCACATTACTACATTACCGCTCTGGTATGGATGTTTAGTATTTAATAATAACACAAGTCACTCTCCATCCAACATCATTTTCTCTTTTTAACTTGGAAAGTCGTGTTACATGATTTAATACTTTGCGTCGCTATTTGTTTCACATATTTCCACCACTAGAAGAACTTTTCAAATGGTAATCATGCTCCGTGCCTCCAGCTGTAATGAACTGAATTTGTATATGTTGTTGCTTAGTGGTCTTAACGTAGCTCTCTTCTCCAGCTGTAAAAGCAGCAGACCTTAATGGAAGTGGAATCAGCAAAATTCCTAATTGGTTGTTTTTTTTTAGTCTTGGCTAACAATTTCCTACAGTTCTTAAAATTGTTGTTCTTTTCTGTATCTGATGTCCTATGTGCTATTAGTGATGCAGCCATTGGGGTTATCTTGTGTTGCACACCTTTCCAACACTGCGAAACGATCGCCCCACGGAAAAGCGCCCATGCTTGATATCGTATGGTTCATGACCAATATGTTTCCAGTACAGGTGACCCATGCATCAAAGTGTTGACTCATTCTCTGCATTGTGTTTTCTTTTTATTCTTTTTTTTGATCTATGAAAAGAGACCAAGGACAAAATCAGTGTTCTTTTGTTTTTGAAAAAAAATTAAAAAATTAAGATTTTCATTGAAAATGGTAATTCAGATTGACTTAACAAAAGCAAAGTAAGGATGCTCGGTCTCCAGTAGTAGACAGTAGAACACTTGTAGGCTGTATGGGGAAGTGGATGCTCTCTTTCTCTCTAGAATACAGTGGGCTAATTGTGCAGACATAGAGGAGACATAGAGAAGAGTCCCTCTATTGCCTTCACTAATATCTGCTTCTGTCCTGCAGGGAAAATCCCAGAAGAGGCCAAGGCCTTGTCGCTTTTGGCCCCTGCCGCCCCAGTACCTAGTCTGATTCCTGGTGGGGGACTTCTACCAATTCCTACTCCAGCTCCGCTTCAGAATGTGAGTCAGCTTCTTCTTGTGGCGTCTTGTTGTCTGTTTGTCTGTTCATGTAAGTAAAACCTGTGTGTGTGTGTGTGTGTGTGTGTGTGTGTGTGTGTGTGTGTGTGTGTGTGTGTGTGTGTGTGTGTGTGTGTGTGTGTGTGTGTGTGCATGCACCTGCAGCTGAACCTTCCTGTAGTGAGTAGGCTGACAGCGGCTCTGGAACCTGCAGCGTCAGCTTCAGCGTCAACGTCGGCTTCAGCGTCAGCGTCAGCGCTCGCCCAGCCCCCCCTCATGGGAAATGTGGATCCCTCAAAGGTCGATGAGATCCGGAGGACCGTCTATGTTGGCAACTTGAACTCACAGGTAACGAACGGAATGTCAAATCTGTGTAAACACTTACCTAGTGATCATTTACAGCAACAGTGTGGCTCAGTTGTGTGTTTTTAATAGTTTTTGGGACATCAATGGAGCTCTATGGCACAGAGGTTAAAAGATATGAGGCTGTGGTTACACACACACACGCACACACTCTCTACTTTTTAGTCTTTTTGGGTCTTGTCTACAATAAGAAAAAAGCAGAATATCAACGTTCAGGAGGGCATAATTATCCTTCTGCAGCCGCTAACACTTGCTCAGCTTGTTTGTCTGATAACTTAAGATCTTTTTTAATTTCTTCGCAATCATTTCCCTCCTTTATGTTACATTGCAAGTCTCGAGCCGTCGATACGTTTTCATGACAGAGATCTGGATCTCAGGACTAATTGTTTGTTTATAAGCTCTATAAGTTACCGATCAGGGAGCCCCAGAGAATCAGAGCTTTACGTTTTGTAGCTGCAAACCTGTTGTCCTTCAATCTAATCGTCTTTCTCTCCACAGACCACCAACGCAGACCAGCTGTTGGAGTTCTTCAAGCAGGTGGGCGACGTGAAGTTTGTGCGAATGGCTGGAGATGAGACTCAGCCGACACGCTTCGCCTTCGTGGAGTTTGTTGAGCAGGACTCAGTCAACAGAGCCCTGACCTTCAATGGAGTCATGTTCGGAGACCGACCTCTGAAGTAAGAAGGTCGTTCTTTAGAGCTGTACGATCAAGACTTTATGAATCAAGAAATGTCTTATTTATTTATAGTGGTTTGTGTCTTTCAGGGTTAATCATTCCAACAACGCCATAGTGAAACCCCCGGAGATGACGCCACAGGCTGCTGCTAAGGAGCTGGAGAGTGTGATGAAGAGGGTGAGGGAAGCCCAGTTTACCATTGCTGCTGCCATAGATCCAGGTACAACCTCTTGATTTGCTGCACTGCATCACGGTTTTTAGTGCCAGGATAAATGAAGTTGTTCTGATGCGGAGACCGCTGCTCTTCCTCTAGCGGACATTAAGGAGGCTCCTACCACTCGGTCGAGAAGGATACGTCGCTCCCGCTCGAAGTCACGCTCTCGCTCACACTCGAGAATGCACAGGAAAAGGTCCCGTTCGAAACACAGGTGCACAACTAATACTCCGAGCTTTAAGACTTCACTCGCACGATGCTTTGATCATGTGATTGTGATTGTGTGTGCAGTCGGTGACATTTCTTCCCTCCTCTCGTAGCAGACCGGCGCCAAAGTTGTGGCCGAGGAATGACTCCCACAATTCCCGAAGCGGCCACAAGAGGCGCTCTCGCTCCAGAGACAAGAAACACAGTCGCAGTCGCTCAAGGTATGTTGGGAACAAACGACACATCGTTCTCCAGATGAGCAAACACTGTTCAGTGCGGCTCATGCTGCTGCTTTAATGTAATGAATGTATTACAATCCTGGAATATTTAAATCATTCACATAGAATATTATCAAGAATACAAAATCTGACCTACTTTAGTGCCACCGTGTTGTCCCTGCTCTGGACAGTAGGGGGCTCCAGACACTTAGTGAGTCAAGTCCTGCCTGGATTTGGCTCCTGTTGTGCTGCATGTGGAAAACATTTACCTTTTCTGACCCTTAATGTGTGTGTGTGTGTGTGTGTGTGTGTGTGTGTGTGTGTGTCCATGAACTCTCATGCTGCTACCTTTCCTTAAGTTCCTCATATTAGTCTCAAAATCTATTTAATCCAGTTACTGTGGTGTTTTCAGAGGCCATAGGAGGAAGAGTAAGGATCGGTCCAGGAGCCCCCGAAGGAAAGCAAGATCCCCCTCCCCAAAAAGGTAAATCCATCGCACGTCTCTCTATGTTTGACCTTTCTGTTTTTCTCTAGGTGGATTTACTGTATACAAGATCTGTGATTTTATGTCTGCAAGATTGTGATTGGTTTCTTTTGCGTTGTCAGAAGTAAGAAAGACAAGAAGAGGGAGCGCAGCAGGGACAGAAAGGAGCGCTCCACATCCAGGAAGAGAAGCCGCAAGGACGAGGACAGGATGAAGAGCAAGGCCAAGCCAATGAAGGTAATAAAGCTTCCACTTAAAACACTTGCATAAGACTTTCTTCTGTTTCTCCAAGTAAAGCTGTCGATCTACTGATCGTTTAATGAGCCGAGCTTTGTCGCTCTAAAAGACTGTTTAGTTGTGAGGCGGGAAATGAGATCAGTCCCCCCCCCCCCCCAAGTAACCTCTTTGTTTTTTGGTGAACAGTGAGAATCAAACCACCTGAACAGCGACGAACTTACCGTGTTTATATAGGTGACCTTTTTTAACTTATCACACGCCATCTGTGCCGCTGATAACAATCAGAACATTTGTTCAACGAGCGGCAGCTGTTCTCAGAAACCGCTGCAAACCTGCAAAATGTCTGTCTGGGGGGGGGGTTCCACTGCAGTCTGTGCAGTCTTACGAAGTAATCTTAAGAGATGCACATAATAACAAACACACCCTGTAGACTTAACTTTGAGCGTCCATAGAAACACCTTCTCTCGTGTCAGTGGAACATCTGCACCCCCTCGTCTGCTGTTCAGTGTGGCTGACTCGTCGGCTGGCCGCGCTCTCTGCAGCCAGGCAGGATTCTGTATCTGAACTTTGAACTCTTGTCCGACCAGGTTTGATTGTCACTCCTTTGAATTTCAGGTGGAAAGGGACTATGACAGAGAAGAAAAGGAAGACTATGAAAGTGACAGAGAAGACTCGGTCCCACTCAGTGAGGACATGATGTCATCACCCTGCACCCAGCATAACGGCAGCTACAAGACTCACAATGAGGAGTTTGCATCTATGGGTGCGGACGGCACCAAGTGACTATTCCAACACTAAGGAAACGAATCCTTTTCCATGAAATGATCTCAGCGTCCGTCACGTGCGTATAACCTCATGAACGCCAGATAACCACTTACAACAGCATGTCTTTCACTTCATCATCTCCTGGTGTACGACCTCATTTTTACAGCTCATTCACGGAGCCTGTTATTCAGCTAATTTTCCGTATCCCACTTAAAGGGCAAATGAGCACTCGGTACAGCAGAGATACCGCCACCACCTGGTTAGTAGGGAAGCAGAAGGTTATTTAACGTTATAGTGCAACACTAAATACCACGTGCTCAGAAACCGGACATTAGAAGTGTTTGTTGCATATTGAAATGCATAATATTATGCAAGTGATATTGTGTCTCCGCCTCCTGTATGTGTTCGTCACTTGAAGAACTGAATGCTTGTTCTTTTCGCATAGATACTAAAACTGTAGTCGGCTACCACAGCAGACGATGTGCAGCTGTGGAGCAAAGACAACTCCTCGTAGTCTCAACAATATGACGCCAGATTTAAATTGTAGCTTCGTCCCTGCTCACATGGATATTACCTGGTGGATCATCTTGACTCTTTGATTCTTTAATAGTCCAAAAAGCCTTTTATGCCTCTAAGACTATCAGTATTTGTAATAATAATAATACAATCTGCGTTAGCATTTTAATAGTAACACAAATGTATTTTACATTATGCTTAATTTGTGAGATTAGAAAGTCTTTCAGTCGTAGGGAGACTGAAAGGTTTGCCTTTATGGCTACACGTCATGAAGCAAAGGTCGGGTTCCCAAGTGAGTCCGTATTAATGCTCAAGAGTAAAAAAGGAGGGAAGCTGTTTGAGGCAGTTTGTTCACACATGCAGGCTCTTAAAAGCAGAAAAGGTTTGGACTGGCAGCTAAACTGTAGATTGTAACACATTTAAACCTTGTGACACTCATTCAAGCAGCATTTAATCAAACGGTTGTAGAGAAACGACTGCTGTGAATCTGTAGTGATGCTCGCTGTGGAGTAAAGTAACAAGTTAGCAAACAAATAAAGCTACAGAAGTATAAATAAAACAAGGTTTTTACTAGTTAAGCAATAAAACCAGATACTTTTCTCTCTCTGTGACTGAGGTCTCATGGGGTGTAATGGTTTTTCTCTTCTCTGCTGCGCTGGCCTCAGTTTGGCTGCTACAACAAACAAACTTAAAACGTGTTCCTTGATCAAAGAATCGAAGTGTTTCTCACGTGTGGATAAAATAAAAACAGTAAAATGCTCATTTGCCCTTTTTGTGTGGTGTTAAAGGGAGATTTGAACAACCAGGTATTTTTTCTCCGTCATCTGGGAGCCGGGACGTCCTGCAAAATGTACTCTGTGGATTTTAAGACTTGGAAGTGTTGTAATTGTGAGAATGCAGAGAATGGTCTCTGCTAATATGTTGTTATAAAAAGATACACTTCTCATTTGGTCAACATGAAGGCATCGTTTTGTTTTATTGCTGTACATTTACTTGTATTTTTATATTTCGAGTTAGTCGCAACAATGTATCATGTTCCTTTTCCTGTTGTAATGCTGTGAGATAAAAAAAAAAAAAAAATTATTAAATTTACTGGCTTTTTTTTATAGATACAAAACAAGCCTATACTGTAAAAATGATGGTGGTGTGCAAAATGTCTTTTAGGCTCATATTGCTCAAGAAAGCGAGATGCAAACAAAGCCTAGAAATGTCACAGGTCAACTAACTGCACGCACAGAAGGGTCAAAAAGTGCCTAGACTAAGATTGTACAGAATATTCTAATACAAATATGGAGACTTATTGACAGATGCAACCTGAATTTATTGTTTAGGATGTTAAATAGCTCAACCTGAGATGTTATATTTAAGTATTGTCAGCTGTCATTTAGTAATTAATAGAGTAGATTCATTGGACTTTTGTGGATTTGTCTTTTCATTTTTACCGTTTTAGTTTTTCTGTCCTTTTTAAAGTGGGACTTTCAGTTTGCAGTATTGTGATTGTGTCAAAAATGTTTCTGCAAACTGGCCCCAGATTGAGATCAGTGCTTACGTTTCTAGGAAAGTTAGTTATATTTTAAAAGGAGATTTAAATTCCACACATGGTTTTCCCTGCTTTTTAATAATAAAAGAAACGTTCATAACATCGCAACCAATTTAATTTTTTACATCCATGTACGGTAAATACTATAGGAAGGATTCATGGCTGGGGGAGTGGACATGTGATATGTGTTTAGGACTTGATGTGAAGGTTTGGTATCACGGTTTCTGAAGAGCTTGGATGTATGTATGTGTTCCTCCAGTTTGACACTAACGATACATCTGATCTGTTTCCACAAACGCTCAATAAAGACACTTTTCATTCAGTTATTTGGTTTGAGTGTCCGTTGCGTCTTACCACCGAGTGGGATTGCTCAGTCGAGCTTTTGCTTTCTTTGTTTGGTGGTCTAAAGGGAATCTAACCTCCTTATATTACCACAAGAGCAAAAGGTCATTCACTCCACAGGGGCTTATTGCCGATGATATTTGACCTCACCCACCCCCGGTCTCCTCGATGCTTGTCTCTGATGTACAGATATTCATGAAAACTCAACCGTTGGACACATCACCAGCAGATCCTGGCAGACATCCACAACAAACCTATTCATTGACTTCATCCAGAACTCTGCAGCCCGGATTATTACACGTTCAAAGTCCACTGGACATGTCACACCTCCGCTGATTCAATCACACACCGGCTCCCTGTGTCATAACAGATTAACTTCAAAATCGTATTATTAACATTTAAAGCGCTCCCTAATCTTCCCCCTGCTTATCTCTCAGACCTGCTTCAGACACACAGTACACCCCCCCTCTTCCGCTCCATGCGATCTTCATCAGCGGGTCTACTAGCACTACCTAACATCTGCATGCTGGACTCCTTATAGAGTTCAAACTCTCTTATTTACTTCACTTATTCATCTTACAATACCGAGTTTAACTCATTTCTGAGATATAAGGACGTTCATGTCCTCAGGATAATTTGTATTAACGCCGATGATCCCCTGAATTTGCATACAGCGCCACCCTCAGCTCAAACGTTTATGCCTTCTAACAACTAAGGTGTTAAAGTAACACCTTCAAAACTAATGCCGCTCCCATCGGCCCCAGCTGTAGGCTTACTGTGTGTTTACTGCTAAAGTAAGATGGTAAACATTGCGTCTGGCCTAAGAACAGCTCGTAGACTCATGTTCACTCTCCGGCCTTGGTGTCACAAAACAGTAAAGAAGATTATTTCTACATCTCAGGCTCATTAAGTCATGTTTTCATTTGAAGATCGACGTCATTCACAGATGGAAATAAGACACTGTATGTTCAGGGTTGTATATCAAGTAATGTTCATACACAGTGTTACAGAATCGAGCATGGACAGAGGTTAAGTGATGCAGATATACAGTAGAGAGGAACTTAAACTGGACTTCTGTCTTGTTTTTCCTCAAGTAAATGGTAATTGTGACATTTGGCATAAACATAAAGCAAAATTCTGCACTTGCTGCTGATTATTTCCCCCATAGTGCACCTCTGGACCCCGAGGACTACCGCAGATAAGCAGCTTGATTCAGATATTCATGGTCTATGGTTCTCGTGGTCCTGTTCCAAACTGTTTTCTATCACAAAATCGTGGATCTCCTGGCTGTCCAAGATCTGACAGGTACTCAAATGCTCTATATAGTCCAATGATTTCATCACAGTAAAATCTGTGTCCTCTGGTTCTCTGTCTGCGTCTTGAGTAACTGATGTATTTGCCGGCACGCCCTGAAGCATCCCCCGCTGAAACATTGCCATTGTCGTATATTCACTTGGAAAGGCGAAAGGAGAACTCTGGGGGTCTGTCCTTTGGATGTCCGGGAATATTTCTGCAGTGATGTCAGATGGGATGTCTCCAGTTGCATCTTCTGTGTCTCTTTGGTTCCAGTTACAAGTTATTTCTGTTGAGCGTTCCTCGTCGTCTGAGGCGTGGAGAAGCGGGAACATTGATGGTAACATGCCAGCAGGGATCACTTCTTCTCTCTCAACTATCTGAAGGCTGTTCGTGTCCCATTCTTCCACCTTCAGACGGTTGATGGACTCTAGTAGTTGCTGAGTGAAATAATAATGTCACAGTCTGGCTGGTAGCTTCACGATGTGGTACAGTTATTAAAAGGCACACACACACACACACACACACACACACTTACCAGTTCACAGGACTCTTCTATTTTCTGCATCGCGTTGCTGTTTCCAGGGTTAGGTATGCTTGGCCACAGAATGACCTTTGCCCTATAAAGCAAGTATAGATATTCACCCATGTATAAATGTAATGACAGCTTGTTCAACACGCGTGTAAGACAGTGACTGTACCTTTTTATTGTCGGAGATCCAAATATTAGAACAATGGCAACAACGACAGAGATTGTAATGAAACCAATGAGGTTAGAAGATCCTACGGAAAGAAAATACACATTAAGTAAGGCGGATTCTTTGCAAATAGAAGACTCACAAATTACATTTTATGAATGCTTAATGGTCAAAAGGTGTTTGATTGATATAACCTTGATAGTTTGTTGTAAAGAGACTGGCTGTGCTTCGTACTCCAGCTCCTGCCTTGGTGAAGCCTGACATCTGGACTCCGTATGCTGTGGCACCTTTAAGATCCCCTAATTCATAGTTGTTCGACATTGGATCCACTGTAATATCTGCAATAAAAGGTGGACACATCTGCTTTAAAGTTGGGCTGAATTTCTGATGAACGATATGATTATTTACATCTGGCAAAACAGGTGTTTTCTCTAGGGATGGCGACATTAATCAGTGGCTTGGTCCATAACTTTGAACCAGACTGAAACAACTTGTGGGTGTATTCGTACACATTACATTACATTTAATTTAGCTGACGCTTTTGTCCAAAGCAAATTACAATAAGTGAGTACACAGACATCAATCCTCATGACTTTGGCCATCCCTTTTCTTAGTCAGCAGGTCAAAGTTTTCATTCATCTAGTTACTAACTCTTGTATTTATTCATGTAAAATGTGGTCCAAACATCCACGTCCCCCTCAGGATGAAGTATAATCACGTGGTGATCCCCTGGTTTACGACTAAATGGCTGCAAAACTACGGACATTCACATCATCCTCAGCTGAACGTTTAGTTTAGTGCTAACTAGCAAAGTTAGCATGCTAAAAAGCTAAACTAACATTGGAGAACATGTTTAACTTTATATCTGCCAAACATCAGCATGTTAGCATTGTCATTACGAGCATTTTAGCATGCTTGCATTAGCAGTTAGCTCAAAGCATTGCTGTGTATAAGTAAGTACTGCCTTGAAGAGCTGCTAGCATGATAATAATAATAATAATAATAATAATAATAATAATAATAATAATAATAATAAGCTTTATTTGTATAGCACCTTTCATACAAGAATTGCAGTACAATAATCACAATGTTGATGTAAATGTGAAATAGCATTAAAATAGCGGAATACAAAGAGTATTAAATAGCAGAATAAAAATAGTAAAATGATGTACACTTCTGGAGATGTGTTTGGCTGCAAGTAGTACATTGTTGAATTACTAAAATGTTTCAGCATTTGAATTGCAGTCTGCCAATATTGTTCATAGACCTCTAGAGACTGAGACAGTGGTAAACAAATCAGCTGATTTACAAGAATAACAGAGGCTGTGTGTAACCGCAAGTTATTTGCATATTTTTGTCTGGACTTTACAATTGAAGCTATGTTTTGTTAGCGAAAACAACAAGTATAAAAGTTCCTGAGTGAGTGGAGATGTAGTTTAAGGTAATAATACTTACTTCTCTCTGTACTTGACTCTCCGTGGTGGTACTCAGTGTAGTAGATTATGTAACCCAGTAGGAAACCTCTGACGTCGTCCTCCGGGATGGATGACCACTGCAGCACCACTGAACTCAGCGTCACATTGTTGCCGCTGATGTTTGTGGGAGCACTGACAGGAGCTTCGGGAGCACAATATCATGTTTTATTCTTGATAGGATAACGAGAAACTAGCTGTATTGGTCTGTAACATATGAATTTTATCCTTGGTGTATAGCCAATGCTAGCGGTGTAGCTCTAGGGGGGAAGGCAATATTGGTCGGTCAGTCCACCACTTTACTCCCAAATACCCCAACAACTGTTTGATGGATCGCTATGAAGATTTGCACAGAGATTCATAGTCCCCAGAGGATGAATCCTAATGACTTTGTGATATACATCTACCAAACTAATTATTACAGAAAATGTTGTCCAGACATGCATCTTCCCAAGGAGATAAAACCTAAATATTTTGGTGGTCCCTTGACTTTTCCTGTAGCGCCATCAACAGATTGATATGTGTAAAGTCTGTTGGATGGATTGTGTCACACTTCAGGACAGGGGAGGATGCCAGACAAGGTTTTAACAAAAAGAGAGCTTTATTTTATAAAAAGCTAGCAAAACACAAAGTAACAAATAAAACTGAAAACACAGATCAACCAGCAGTATACACGAGGGAGAACACCACATAACATTAATGACAACCCGACAAGGAACACTGGGACAGACAGGGATATATACGCACAGACACTAAACGAGGGAACGAGACACAGCTGGGGGAGAACGGCAAAGACACAAGGGCAGGATGAGTGGACACAGGAGGATCAAATTAGCAATCACAGGAGGAGGGAAAAAACTCAAGGACAGGAAGTAGAACAAGACAAGATACAAGGGGAAGTTTTCAAAATAAAACAGGAAACACAAAAACAGTAGTATTTATTATTATTCCAATAATATTATACAATAGTGGAAAGGTAGTATGTCTGTTACTTACTTCCTTCAATGAAATAGAACTGTGTACTCCCAAAGGTGCTCTCACTGTTGTTCACCCGCTTCATGTTGCAGGTGTCCTTGTCTGGCCGTGTGTGCAGAGTCATGTTGTATCTCCTATAAGGCTCCAAAGGCGCTGGGGATATAAAATAATTAAATAGATTATCTCAGAGGCAGGAAACTATATATATATATATATATATATATATACTTTTTTTTTTTGGTTAACCAAAATATGTGAACATGTCTGCACCTGGTAAAGGAGATAAGGTCCTATAGTTGTTTGCGTTCTGATAAAAGGACATGTACGCTGCTCTCTGACCCTTCCTCTTCCACTCCACAGAATAGCAGACATATTGTTTGATGAGGTTGTCTTTCCAGGAGATAGTGAAAGATGTATTGCTCTCAGCTGTCACGTTCAGCTTCCCAGCTCCCATATCTGTGAGGACAAATATAATAATTGTTTTAATCTTATTATTTTGAAGGCTATTTATAGACCCTAAAAAAGTTAGTTGACAACTCACTGGGCTCGTGTTCTCGCTGTGGTATTGTCGGACTCACAGCTGGGGAGGCGCTGGCGTTGTTCACAGCACTGATGTTGAGATGATATGCTGAATATGAGAGAATCAGTCTGATCTCAGGCTGAGTGGTGTACCTCCGCTCACATGGGGCTTCTCCTGATGCTTTCCCAATGCTCACAGAGTAGCCATCATACAGATCTTTGGCAGGAAACTAACAAACATTGTATTCATTATAATAATGTCAGCCATGGCTACAACAGAAGATATATTCACCACTTTATTTCTAGTGGAAATTTGAAGAGATACATTCATTTTATTAAAAATTACCTTCCAGGTTAAAAGAAGCAGCCGGCGGCCTTTTGTCCCTGCAATGTCAATATCTTCCATGTTGACAATGACAGGCTGTGTAGTCAGTTCTGAAATTAAGAAACAATATTTCAGCTTCAACTTCTTTTTCCTTTTCAAATCATACAGTGAAGTAAAAACACTTTTACAACATTTATCTCATCACAATTACCACAGTAGATAAAAAACTGCTTCTTATTAAAGTTATATTTAGAAACCAATAAGATAGAAAGCAAACTGACCTGATGGGACAGTGTAGGCTTCACTCCGTGCACACTGTGAGCATTTATCATTAGTGACACACTGTATCTGTACAGTGTAGACCAGGGAGGCGTTTACATTCTCCACTGTACATGTCTCCCCATTTTGGGATTGGACGAGTGACTGTGAACAACATAGAAAATATTGAAAGTATTACAGTTTTTTCCTGTGATATATATTTAGTTCATAACCTTAATTTAATCAGCTAACCTCTTGCAGATCAAGATCTCTTCTATAGTTACACTTAAAAGGGAACTCCACTCATTTGACACATAAAGGTCAGTGTGACACATAAAGTTCAGTTTACCACGAAGAGCACTCAGCCGGTGAAAACAGCTGTATGACGTCTTGTGTAGCTTTTTAAAGTACTTTGTGTTTAGCAAATGTTAGCATGCTAGCCCCCTTAACTAAGATGGTGAGCATTATACCTGCTGAAGACATACTTTATTAATCCCTCGAGGGGGAGTTTCGCTCTCTCACTGTTGATTTGTTTTGTGTTAACAAGGGTTTGATACTGACCTTGCTCCATGACAGGCTGCCCAGTGCTTTATATCTCACAGAGTAATACTGAATGGCTCTTATCTCCTCCTTTTGCCAGCTCACATTCACAACTATTCTTCCAGAGTGGCGGCTGAAGGACGCGTTATATGGAGGACCACATCGCACTGAAATATTTTTTTAAAAACACCAATATTCAGTCAGAGATTTATCATCAAATAGAGATATTGCTCATGAAAATACATGTTTGTGGACTTACCCAAGCTCTTGGGTGAACCTTTGAAAACTGCTTTTGTGCAATGTGTTGACTCGCTGTTTTCAAAAACCTCAGCAGTCATGTTGTAATTTTCAAATAATTTGATACTTTTCGAGACTTCAGTGATGTTGTAGTATTCTTTGCAATGTTTACTTCTAGAAGGAGGAAAGCTTTCAAAAATTAGACGTTTATAGTTTAAATTCTTTTTTTAATTTCATGTAAGAAGAAGAAATCTTACTGTTGTTGTATAATGAGTGTGTATGTCTTTGCTGATGTGCGGTTTCCAGGTTTCCACACACAGTCTTTTATTCCAGGTGATTTAAGTTTACCAAAACAATCTAAATCATGGACTCCATCTGAAAGAGAGACGCTGTACTGTAATACAACGTACTGTAATACAACGTACTGTAATACAACGTAATGTAATACAACGTACTGTAATACAACGTACTGTAATACAACGTAATTTAATACAATGTACTGTAATACAACGTACTGTAATACAACGTACTGTAATACAACGTAATGTAATACAATGTACTGTAATACAGTGTAATGTAATACAATGTACTGTAATACAACGTACTGTAATACAGCGTACTGTAATACAACGTAATGTAATACAACGTACTGTAATACAGCGTACTGTAATACAACGTAATGTAATACAATGTACTGTAATACAGTGTACTGTAATACAACGTACTGTAATACAACGTACTGTAATACAACGTAATGTAATACAACGTAATGTAATACAATGTACTGTAATACAGTGTACTGTAATACAACGTACTGTAATACAACGTACTGTAATACAACGTAATGTAATACAATGTACTGTAATACAGTGTAATGTAATACAACGTACTGTAATACAACGTAATGTAATACAATGTACTGTAATACAGTGTACTGTAATACAACGTACTGTAATACAACGTACTGTAATACAACGTAATGTAATACAACGTAATGTAATACAATGTACTGTAATACAGTGTACTGTAATACAGCGTACTGTAATACAACGTAATGTAATACAATGTACTGTAATACAGTGTACTGTAATACAACGTACTGTAATACAACGTAATGTAATACAATGTACTGTAATACAGTGTAATGTAATACAACGTACTGTAATACAACGCACTGTAATACAGTGTAACGTAATACAACGTACTGTAATACAACGTCCTGTAATACAGTGTACTGTAATACAACGTACTGTAATACAACGTACTGTAATACAACGTACTGTAATACAGTGTAATGTAATACAGTGTACTGTAATACAACGTCCTGTAATACAACGTACTGTAATACAGCGTAATGTAATACAACGTACTGTAATACAACGTACTGTAATACAGTGTAATGTAATACAGTGTACTGTAATACAACGTACTGTAATACAACGTAATGTAATACAATGTACTGTAATACAGTGTAATGTAATACAACGTACTGTAATACAGCGTACTGTAATACAACGTACTGTAATACAACGTACTGTAATACAACGTCCTGTAATACAGTGTAATGTAATACAGTGTACTGTAATACAACGTACTGTAATACAACGTAATGTAATACAGTGTAATGTAATACAGGGTACTGTAATACAACGTACTGTAATACAACGTAATGTAATACAATGTACTGTAATACAGTGTAATGTAATACAACGTACTGTAATACAACGTACTGTAATACAGCGTACTGTAATACAACGTACTGTAATACAACGCACTGTAATACAGTGTAATGTAATACAATGTACTGTAATACAGTGTAATGTAATACAGCGTACTGTAATACAGCGTACTGTAATACAACGTACTGTAATACAACGTACTGTAATTCAACATACTGTAATACAACGTACTGTAATACAGCGTACTGTAATACAACGTACTGTAATACAACGCACTGTAATACAGTGTAATGTAATGCAACGTACTGTAATACAGTGTAATGTAATACAACGTACTGTAATACAACGTACTGTAATACAACGCACTGTAATACAGTGTAATGTAATACAGCGTACTGTAATACAGCGTACTGTAATACAATTTACTTTAATACAGCGTACAGTAATCTGATTTCACAGCTGATGATTCAATGTGTGATGACTCAATGTATCTGTACCTCGGTGTATCCCACAGTTCTGATACTTGGAAGAAATGTTCTGTGATCTGCATTTCCCTGCAAGATAATTTATAAGGTGTGAAACTAGATCAGCAGGTCAGATGTTATCTTCATTTTTACAAGAATGCAACTCTAAATTCTATCTATCTCTCAATATTTATGATTCGTCTATAAGTTATCTTTTTGCAGAGAAATACGGCTAGCCATCTCAGAAAACTATTTACTAGCGATACTATGAAGAAAGGACTGATATTTGAGCGGCAGGATGATGCTGAAATATTGTGACAAAAAGTAAAATATCCTACTTGAACTTGAAGCTTGAACATGAGAGGAGAGTGTAGTGAAGAAACCCAGCATCAGACCTTGAATGTGAACAACAGCTTTAGCAAAATCTACGTTCAATATCAAATGCAATAATTTTATAATCAGTTTGGCTGATATATAAGGTATATAAGAGGGCAGTTTATAGAAAAACCCTCCCTCGAAACTGAATTTGATTATGTATTTATTTTATTAGAAATAATAATAATAATAATAATAATAATAATAAGGCCAAAGAAAAACCTAGAAAAACATTGACTTTTTTCTATAAATAGTTTTAAATAATTATTCAACAGAAAATAATGATAGCAAATGTTTAAAGTAAAAACTTTAGACCACTTACCAAGGATGAAGAAATATGAATGGCTTGCACAGGAAAACATTTTGAGTCTAAAAAAGCTAAAAGAAATCTGCGGCCAACCATGTCGCCTGGGACTGACTGAAGTACTGAAACCAAGAAACCAAGAGACTGGGTTAGAAGGAGAAGGGGCGGGGACACATTTTAACACAGTTCATTGGACTCATGGTGACAATAAACTGACATCTTTGTACTTCTTCTTTCCATAAATAGAGCTGATCTGCATGTGAGATTGTACCGTCTCTAAAAACATTTAAGAGATGCTTTACAAACCAAGAGAAGTAACTGTGAAGACCGTGAATTTCTCTTTTCTATGAGAAGTTACTGAAAACAAGCTCACTGAGCTTTGCTGTGACTCAAAGCATGAGGACACATTACTAATTTACTAATTTTGCTTTCAAAGAACTGGATGCATTTTCAAAATCACTAGTCGTGCCACACTACCTGACAGATATGTTTCCCGAAACGTTTCCTTTTGAATCAGAAGTGGACTGATTTGAGTGTTTCAGCGACGTTTAAGAGAACAGACTTCCTATCGGTTTCAATGAATGAAAAGGCTATCTTGATAGTGAGGGCACAAACTACAAATGTTTCCTGTAAATGTGAGTGGAAAACATGATTCACTGCACACACGATAGAAAATAAAGCATCAAGTAGATAGAGTATTTAAATATTGTGTACTTAATATATAATATTATGTTAAAAAAGAAGGAAAATATACAAAAAACAAACATCAAAAAGGCCTAACAACAAATAACAACCGTATACATTTAAACTCAATTTAGTACAGATTGAAAAGAATCTCAATTTTAAGAGAAGATCCAAAAAGGGCAAAGTGTAATGCATATAAAACAAATGTTTTAAATTATATTTTGGTTCCATTACCTTGTTAAAAAGATGTCCTAAAATAACATCTACCTCTTCTCCATAAATGAGTTCAACTCAACTCTCTGTGCTGATCTTAAATCAAAGTTTAACTTGTGTACGTACAAGTTCAGAAGCCAATATTAGTCCAATATGCAACAACAAACATGCAGATGTATTTTGTAAACGTGAAGCACCATTTGCACAAACACTCACAACACTCTTTTCAGGGATGACGGACACCTCGTGTGTGCAGAAGTTAAACTTTTGAAGCGAAAAGTATTTGCATATTCGTAGATTCTGGATTCTTCAATGGTGGAGAATGATGATGAGATGTACTTTTAAGAACTTAAAACTGTTTTTTTTTAATGGTTAAAACAATATAATAGACACATTATTATTTAAAGCTAATCTTTTATTGAGAGTTTGACTTTGGGTGAATTAAATCTGCATTTTTTCATCTCTCAACTGTTTCAGAAAGCTTTCGGACTTCATGGTGACGCTGTTTCCACGACTCCCTTACGCTGTTACGCTCTTGGAGAGCACACCTGTGCACGTTTAGGGAGGTCTTAGGAAAGTGACACGAAACACAGTAACAACAACAAGTATGTACATGTGCATGTATGTGTTGCCATGTGTAAGTTTTAAGTGCTTATTTACTTTTAGCTGCATGTTCCTCTTTAAGTGCTGACCTGTAAACACAGGAAGTTTTCACCTCGCTGCCTTCTCTTAGTCGGCCGAAACACCAATAATGTGTTTAACATCCTCTGGATCTTAATACTGCACTATTTATTTATTTTATTTATTTAACTCGAGCTGTACAGAGGTTAAAAAGGTGTGAAGTGAAGCATGACAAATACCTGAAATAGCAAATTAATGGAATAAAAAAAACATGCCACTTGCCACAGGAAATTCATTTCCGCTAGATGCCTTCCAACTCGTGTTTTTCTCTTACGTACATTTCCCCACTTTTACTCTTATCATCTCTAAGATCAGCGATGTGCTCATTCAACAGCGAGAGTTGAATGAGTGTGTGGGTTCCTCTCATGATGTCTCTCTTTGATCAGAAGCCTTTTGTTTTAGTTTTACTTTGAGGGGCCAACCAGAGAGCTTAGTAATCACTTCTACAGTAACCTGGTGTTCATCCTTTCTTCTGTGTTACATGATGTACATCATCGATGTTTGGAAATACTCCTGCACCATAAAATTATTCTAAAATGTTCAAAGAGAGCTATTTTGAAATATTTCAGAAATAAAGGTTCCATTAAGGTTTCATAAACAATATAATTAAAATGATCATATACATCACATGTGTACACACAATGTTTACTCTACTAAAGGAAATGCACAAATGATCAGGACTAAAATCAACTTGAAGTGTAACTTCCTGATGGTTTGAACAGTGTAAAAGTGATGCCATCATCTGCAACAATGTCTGTATAATCACATGTTATCAAGATTGAGTTAGTAAATTTAATATTTAAAACATCAGATGTAGTCTGGGAGGAAGTTTGTTCCTTATTTGGGACGACTTCCTGTTGAATCCTCACAAACTTTACATTATTTTAGCCATAAAGTCTCGTGATTCTATATCTATCACTGTGTGTAACACGACTGCATATAAAACAAAACAGTCAAATCAAAACAAAAATATTAAAATTGTAAAACAAAAGAAAGCAAAAAGAGGAAGCCTTACATGCCTCTTTAAATTAGTTTCAATATCACTAAGACGAATCCTGAGTCTTTGATAGAAAACTGCAAAGAGTCCCCTTCAGAAGAGTCCAGGATCAGGACTGTGATGAGAACAGTTCAAGGATAGCAGCCATTTTATTTTGTGTATGTCATTATTGGGCTTCTGCACACAAACACATGGTCTGCCTGTTAAAGCTGAGGAGCAAACACCCAGAACACATGATAAGTACATCATGAAGTCAGCTGCTAACCTCAGCAAACAGTACCCTCCTGTGGAGGATCTGTGTGTGAACTAACCAACATGAAACATTATGAGGAGACACACATGCTGCATGTAGGAAGGAAGCAACAGATTGTACTTTTTTATTTCAGGAAAAGCATTTAAATCCACAACGACATGCTTACAATTTAAATAAAGAAGCAAGCACACTTTCATAAATGAACAATCATTCTGAAAACCTTTTCTTGGAAACTAATTTGTGTACCTTGTTCAGCTTCATATATTTGCTCATTTAAAAAATGCAGTTTAAGCTGATGGGAATTGTCTTTTTGCAGCCATTAAATGTGTCTTCAGTTTCATCCTGTTTCTCTTTCTTATGTTTCCTTTCTATTGAGTCATTTAGGATGTGAATAAAACATTTGATTTGTCATTTAAAAGGGGATTTTTGCACGCGAGAGAAGAAAGGGCAGGGGTGAGCGGGGAGGCGAGCCTCGGGCATCACGCTTTAACTTTACACAATCCGCCTGAAGCTTGAAAGCACCGTTTTCCCTGCAAGATTTCCGTCTTGAAAGCATCACAGGGAGAGAAGTGATTCAGGCAGCTGAGACCGAGCTACGGGGAGCGGTTTAGATTATAATGACAACACACACTGCTGTCTCTCAACTGTCAGACCTGACTACAGGTGTGGTAGAGTTTTGAAAGAAAGCGTCGTTCAGCAGCTGGATGGCCTCAAACTTATTCCGAAAATATTTTCAGTGGACAGATGAGATTAAAACATTCGCTTTAAACCTGAATTCAGTGAGTCGTGTGTTTTATTTAAGCGGGTGTGGGGAGGGTCTGTGTTGATGTCAACTATAAAGATATTATGTTCACTGACAACACCTCTAACAGAAGCTAATGCCTGCTGGGACTTGCCGAGCTCAATAAGTAAAGTGACATTTGTAACATGCATGATGTTTAGCACGTGATATTTACCTTAGTCATCATCTGAGAACAGTTGAGTAGTGATTCTGACAGGATCTGTATGAATGTCATCCGTTTCTCAACTGTTGACACGTCAGCTGGTAAACATAGATCAAGAACTGGCTGGTGTGTGATGTCTCAACACCTCAGTGTTTACTCTGTAGAGCTCAGAGCGGTGGATGAGCATTACAGAGGGAGGAAGCTTCTTCAGGTTCACTGCATGTGGAGCTCAGGCAGAACAGCGAGGCTGGAGGGCAGTATGTGCTGCTGACTGTAAACATGTTCTGGACAGATATCTCTTCTCTCTTCTATCTTTCTCTCTTTTTAGGAAGTAAGTGTTTTGAGAGGTTTGTGCGTGTGCAATCTTAGATTTTAAACTCTAATGATTGCTCTTGAATGAGGGTGTAGGTCCGGTTTTCTAAATGCTGCACTACTAATGTATTAACCAACTTCATTTGTTTAGTTTACTTAAAAGAGACTTTGCATCTTTACTACAAAGAGAAGTGTCCTGTTTCAACTTGTATTGTGATTAAAGGACTATTACAGGTCATTTAGCAGACGTGCTCATCCAGAGTGACTTACAGTGAACTAACTACAGGAGTACAATGGTGGCAGCCCTGGTATTGAACACACAACCTTCTGGTCTTGGAAGGCGTACCACCAGACCAATAGGCCATCACCACCCATCTATGTAACATCTGGTCCAGGGGCCACAGATACAAAAAACCTCACATTTACAGCAATATTTAATGTGCACTGTTCATGTTAAATAAACTATTAAATAATCTTTGATTGATGTTCAATGTGTATAACCATTTTAAGATCCTAGAATCACTGCGACACAAGTTGCTTGTTTTGAAACAGAACTGCATACAACACAAAATAATTGTAAATGACTTCCAATATCACTAAAAAGAGTCCCTTTTCCGAAGAGGCCAGGATCCGGTTTTGTATTAAAAAGGGCCAAAGATACACTTTAATTTGAATATGTCATTATCGAGCATCTTATGCCGGCAGTCTTCCTTTGCACGCAGGACCACCAAACCCCACACATAATAATCATAGAGGAAATGATGCTCTTGCTTATGAACACAGATCCATCAACTGCGTGACAGGATTAATGTGGCGGGAAATCTTAGAGCAAACATTGGCAACCAAAAGGATGTTTTCTGGGTGTAGCCACTGACGTCATCCGTGGGTGAGGTACTGTATCAACAACAGTCAGTAATGATACATTCACTGGTGGCCTCGGATCATCCATGATTAAACTCTTGCACATTTGTTTCCAATTAAAGTATGAATGAATGAAGACGGCCGAAGGGATGAAAGCTACGAACAATACTTTTCTTCCTGTGTGTTGCATTTCAATGTGTTTACGACCTGTTTATGGTCAGAGGGGGAAAAGATTTATGCAGTATTCCCTTCGTGGTTGTGGTGTCTTTGCCTGTCTTTATTATAAGGCCATGACTAAATGACCGACTATGTGAACCATTAAGTCCCTGCAGATTGATATGTTTTGAAATAACTGATTCACATCATTCAAGTATAATATAATGTCCTGCTCTTATAAAACTGTGTCGACCCCCAATGAACAATGCTGAAAAGCGTCCCATGGTGGAACCTACTTGCTAAACTCTGGCATGGGATGAACATCTAAAGGTGATTAAACTTCCTCTGTTTGGTTTAAGAGCTGCTGTGATCTGATTGGCTCGCCCCTGCACGTTGTGGGCGGGGTTTATTTTGGGTCTGCAGGCTCTACTTGTGCATAGTGAAGGCAATGACAGCATGGACTCACGCTGCTCACAAAGTAATGCTTCAAAATACAAAGCAACTTTTAACTGAAGTGGAGAATCAGCCTGACGCTCACATGGATACTAAACAGGCTCGATACGTGTTTTAATATCGATATCACAGTCTCTCCGCAACGTCGTGACTTTGTTTTTACTCGGTATAACCTTTTATGGGCTCGCGACTCATAACGAAAATGAACCCACTGGACAGGTGCGTTGACAGGTTAATTAAAAGCTACGCTTTGTTGTGACGTCGCATTTAGATGCGGTTGTTATTGCTTTAAAAAATCGTTGATATTAGTTACAAAATGGAGCAGAAACATTATTTGTCGTGTGGAAGTGAGTCGTCGTCGTCCGGTTCAGACACCTTGTCCGAGGGAGAAGAAATGACGCCTGTGCTGGACATCATGGTTTCTGCAGATGGAGATGGTCACAACTTAGACTTTGAAAGTGTCCACGAAGCAGAGGACGACAAGGAGACACCGAGGGATGAAGAAAGTGAAGACGAAGACGAAAAGGTAAACACACCCCCAAACTACTACACATGTGAGGTGAAGACTCAAATGCATGGTGTGTGTGTGTGTGTGTGTGTGTGTCCTCGTGTTAAATACACACCTAGTTTACTCTGAGAGTACAGAATCAAATGGTTAAAGTGACGTGTGCTGGTAATCTCTTTTAATCCAGTTAACTCCTCTGAAGATGTAATAAACTCCATGAATTTAACTTCCTGCTGTCAAAATATTTGTAAACAACCTTCAAGCATCAGATGCCGAAGTCATGAAGTCATGAAGTCATGAAGTCAGTGCAGCACAGTCTAAGTATAATCCATGATGCTTTTTTTGACTTCATCCACTTAATCTACATTCACAAATCATCCTCATTATGTAGTTCTTTCAATACACTTTGTGAACTGATGCACTGCTCTCTGTTTGGACTGTGATGAGTCCTGACTGAGTCATTGTGGATGTTTGGCATATGGGTGCTGTTTATACATGTTTTTTTATTCCTAACCCTAACCCCAATGTGTAGCCTGTCCTACATTATGTTGCCAGGACTGAATCTGCTGCATGAAAAACAAAGATGATAGCCAGACACACCACTAGGTATCATAATTCAACAGCGCCACACACTACAACCTCTCATAGCTATACACAACCACATTCATAACAAGGGTAAGTGTTGTTTTACAAACTTCTGTGTTTTTTATATCACATATTTAGAGCTGTGTCTGGAATGTAATGGACATGAGAGGTCTAGTCACACTCTGATCTTGTAGATGAGCGTGCAGTAATTGTTATGTTTATTCAGGAAACAGATGGGGGGGGGAAAATGAGGAAGACAAAAGTAATGTCTCAGCTTTTTAATTACACTTGACAAGGATGCTTCTGCAGACTGGTTTGACGAGGTTTGATGCTTGGGAGGGTGTGTTTGAGATCAACCAGGAACTTTACCTGTATACATTTTCTAAATTATAATATCATGCAACATGGCTTCAGGCAATAGGTGTGGCGGAAACATCCAATACAAGCAATAGGGGGATACAGAAGATTTAGCAAGTTTATCCGTGTGTTTCTTCACACTTTTTTCCCCCCTCATAATTTCTCGCATGCAACGTCCCAAAGCGCTAAAGTGAACATATCAGCTACCTATGTAGCTGATATGTTCTTTCTGGCATGCGTCACGAATTAAAACAAACAGACTAATTGCTCTGTTCTGCTCTGTCATGGAAGTTGGAATTGGACAGACCTGCAGAGAAGCCCCAGATTGCATTTCCTGTGAGCATACTATAAGTATAAAACTAAAGCGACTTACCCCCGCGATGGTGTCATGTTTGCTAACACTTGTGCTTAACTGATTTGGGTTGGCTGACAGTTTGACAGTCCATTAGCTTAATAGAGCTGAGCTACCTGACGAAGGGCAAGGACTAATACTGGTTTCTTATTTCAGTCCCTCAAAGTGATTCTACTTCATTAAAACACATACTGTATATTTGTGTTTCCAGCAAAAGGAATATGATTCCTCAAGTAGTTTTACTAAAATGTAACGACATTTAATCAGGCAGCATTTATTGTATGAACCCTGTGCCCTCTTCTCCTGACCCCTTTTGATATGTCAGTTTGAAGTTCATTTAAAACCAGTGACCTCTCTGTCGCTGGCCACCGAAGAGGAGATGTAATTTGACCTGTTGCACTAAATGGACACAGCCACAAAGCAGGTAAGGCGACCTGACGGTGTAGAGCAGCCTTCCAGTGGATTTACTTCAGGAATAATCAGGGAACCCTGACCTTTGACCCTATGGCTTGCTGCTGTGGCGTTAAAGAAGGAAGGTATTCTGAGAAGTCGCGTGACGTCTCTGTTACAGCCTTAGCCTCGCGCAGTGTTTCCTGCACTGGAAGCTTCATGGGGTTTTCCACAATGTTTTATTTGGTGCCTATCTTCACAAAATCTCTTGCTTCTTTGTCCATCCCCGACTTCTAAATCAGTCCGGTGTCGTGGGCAGTGACGGAGAACATTATCTACAGGATGAGATGAGCCCACACATAATCCTTTCTTACATGCACACGATAAATAAAAAGGCAATAGATTAAAAATAAGAAGCATACAGTCCAGATTTATAAACGTATTGTGGCCCAGGAACACTGGATGTGACTGTGCAGGCAATTATGGTGGATTGCAAGTTTGAGATTAGTGGCAGGTATTTACACTATTTTCTGACTAACCCAGTTATTTTCATTATTAATGAATCTGTTACTTAAAAACTATTGATTATCAATCGTCTAATCTATAAATCATTGAAGCTCTATTTTATTTTTATTCTTTAGAATAAACGACAATTAATTTATTATCAAAAGAATAATCAGCAGATTAATTAAACTAGAAGAAAAGTAGTGAATAAAAGCGAAGTGAAGTCACTAAATCACGTGTTCTGTCGGACTCCAAAAACCAAAATATCTTTTATTTACAATAACACATGACGACAACTCGCAGCTAATCCTCATTCTGGAACCAGAGAATATTTCTCATTACAAGCTACATTTAGAGGGATTTAATCTTAAGTAGTTAAATAGGAATTTTGGTATAAAACCACTATAAGCCTCACAAAACAGCACTGTTTTGGTCCTCCCTTCGTACACATGTTGGAACATGACTTAATTCTTATTCTATGCTTTAGCTGGACGCACTATCACATGTAGTTGTAGATGTGAGATAATACAGCGAGTCTGGCACACTGCTTGCCAAAGAACACAATCTGTCAGTGTGTTAATCATTGTATAACTGCTGCTTTTATATCCCCCCCCATAATCATAAATCTTTTCC
This sequence comes from Cottoperca gobio, assembly GCF_900634415.1. Classification (NCBI taxonomy): domain Eukaryota; kingdom Metazoa; phylum Chordata; class Actinopteri; order Perciformes; family Bovichtidae; genus Cottoperca; species Cottoperca gobio. The sequence continues at coordinate 18,727,907 of NC_041366.1, read as the reverse complement.
CATACTGTCTCATCTCTACCTTTTCATGTAATGATATCAAAGTACGGGACTTGCCACTTCTGTTTTGCTTTATCCCACCGTTTCCTATTTGTTCCTAAATGTCCTGCTGCAACGACAAATGCATTTCCCACAGAGGATCAGGCTTAAAGGTGAAACTTCCAGCAATGTTTGATATCACAAACCAGTATTCCCACCATGGTATGATAAGTAATAAAAGTAGTGGGCAGGTTATTTTGGCAATGGATCAGAGAACATCTCGCAACAACGGTGATTATTCCTGTTCTTCCCACATGTCAGGTTTACCCTTTCAGTCTTTTCAGAGGTTTGTGTTGTACAGTAGTTACTTTACAATCACATGGATTATCTTCAGTACACAGAGCGAGCACCAACGTAAACTGAATGGCTTCCTCAGTGGCGGGGTGAAATGGAAACAGCATTGCGTCACGCGCAGCCCATGCCACCCAAGAACACAGTTATAGTTAGTTTGTGTTTAAGCAAGAACGATTTCTTCCATCTTCTTCCCCTGTCCTTTTTTATTTCTGCGATATTTAATTTATGACACTGACTTTACAGTACTTCCATTCATCTTTCAACCCCGTGTTTGCCCATGTGTGTATCTTACACTGAATGAGTCAAATCATTTACTCATCCGGCCAGATAACCCTAAAAGTTTCATTATATAGCACATGTCAACAACACGGCAATTCAAAGTGCTTTACAGAAAATGAAAAGCATTTAGACGTGCAAAAGAGACACATTATAAAATGACATTTAAATACAAATAAAAACAAGCAATGTCAGTAAGGTTAGAGGGCTGTAAAATGGGATATCTTTCACTGTGTAGCAGTTTAATTTGAATAAACGGGCACGGTCCTCCGCAGTGAGTAATAAGTATTTTTTAAATGGGAACTAACCATGTGTGACAATTGGCACCAGAACGCTTTGTTGGAGTGGAGCTGCTCTGTTTAGTTTAGCAGGACACTCGTTTGTCTCCTGAAAGACTTGTTCATTTGGTCTGGAGAAGGCAAGCAAGGATTGTTTCTGGAGGGAGATTTATTTGTTTAAAGATTACTGTATGATGGAGATGAACACATGGTTAGAGGAAGGTATATGGTGACATTGTAAACACATTTAGTGCTCTTTCTTTCTGCATACTGTGTTTCTGTTGATACATTCACTGACTTTTGTTTTATAAATGTAGAATTTTCTGTATTTCAGCCTTTTTATATCATTAAAAGTTAAGTATTTGACTGTTAAACAAGCAATTAGAAGATGTCAGCTAATGGTAATTTGTTACGATCATTTCAGACATGCATTAGACATGTATGTAAGACCAAACGATTGATCAATAGATACAAAAAAATGAAATAACACTGAATTAATTGATAATGAATTGAATTGGTTGCAGTCCTAATGCCTCCGTCTACGTGCAGAAACATCTGCACATAGAAGAGCAGCAGCAGCTTCAGTGCCCCATTTGTGTCTATGCAGGATGCATTCAGGCACAGTATTGAGTGTAGGTCATTAGAGTTTTAGCCCAATACACAATCCCTATAGTAACTTAAGAAAGAAAATAGACTTACTTTATGCGGCGCCATCGAACGGCATGAACGATGCCATCGTCCATCGACCAATGAGCCCAACAGCGATATCATGTTTCGATGTTTCCTTGTGGACATCGTCATATTCCAGTTGGCTAGACATCGCCCAACCCTAATGGCACGAGTGAAACGCAATCTGTTACGAGGCCTGTGCAGACAGCTGGATTTATTAGGGTGTATTGGCACCTCCTGCGTAGAGACGCACTATTTTAGACTGATGTGAGTTCACCACAGATTTGTGTCCGAACATCACAAGATAGACAAACTCCAAATATCTGTTTTGGTTGAAATGAATCTGGCATATGGCTATAAAGGAAGGGACTAGAAATGGTTTCAAGGTAGCAGCTGGCCAATAGATTGTTTCTCATTTGCATGTGGCGTTGGGACTCAGGTATCTCGACCTCTGGTTCTTACAACCCCCCCCACCCCTCCTCCAATGCTGCACATTGTAAACAGTTTTAGAGTCAAACGCGGCCACTGATCTTGACTGTTTATCTTGTGCAATGGAAGCGCAGCAACACTGTAGACACTGCATTGTACATACTGTTTGGGGCTATGCCAGAGTCGAGCCTATTTACACAGAGATTGTTCTATACCGCCGTACAGAAGATCCGCCATTACTCCGGCTTTGCTTTTTTTACAACAACAAAGCAGGCGGTGTAATGCTGCCCCGGTGCGATTTTTTAGATTGCATGCTGGCATTACGGGAGCAAAAGAGGCGTGGGGTGCAACACAACAGCGGCTGCGTCTCGTGTCCCTTTTACTCAGACGTCGTTGTTTTATACTGATACGATTTGAGACAAATGGCTGACTTCGAAGTCAGGAAGTGCACATTCATCAGTTTGAAGTTTGCTCTGGTAAAATGTTTCCATGAGTTGTGTTAATGACGCTTAAAGAGCATCCAAACTTGGGACATTTCAAGTATTTTTTGGGGATGAGAATAGAATTTTTCAACAAAGATTTAAATGATCACATTTCAGTTGGTATTCTTAAACTAATTCCTAATTAGTAGAGACCAGATCATCTGTTGGTTCATCTTTATCTACCGTCTGTCTCCATAGGACATAATGCTTTTTGCCTTATTCTATGACGACCTGCAACTGCCATGCACTGCACCAGTGCTCTGTGTGTATCAATATTTGCTTCAGTTTGACAATGTTTAACTCTCTCTATGCAATGGTTCTGTTCCTGTGCTGTGCCACTAAATAAGCAGCCATTTATTTAAGCGGGCTACCAGTCAGGGTGATTAGAGGGACATCCAGTGTCAGTGCATGCTTTGTGTCAAAGAGGATTAACTCAATCTGGTTAAGACTCCTTTTCACTCCTATTGTGGACTCTTTCCAGCTTCCATCTCTGATTTTTGACCCTTCTCTGCTTGTCCTTTGTATGCGTGCACGTGCAGGTTTAATCCACAGTTTGTGACGTCTGAACATTCGATACAGGAGCTTAAGTTAGTTGGAACCTAAACAAAATGTCTCTAGGTCAGAATTTACCTGCAGGTCTGTATCCATCATCAGAGAGAAGCAAGGTAAGAGACTCCCGCTGACATTTCTGATGAATACATGCATTTCTTCTTATCTTAGTTTGTACGTAAAGGGATTTTTACACTTTTATTTTTGTTTTAATTGCTTGTGAATAATCACACTTACAAATATGTCACTTAAGGTTCTTTTATCTTTTTTAATTAGTTTTCTATAGAAAATATTTTTCATGTTTAACCCTTGAAGTTCTTCAACCCAGACTTAAGTGGTTGATAACACATATATATATATAGTTTTATAATGTAGTTTTACGCATATATAGGTGTTTATTAAAGTGTCACCTATAAGTGAAGGCCGGTGATATCAAATATTTATCCATAGGATTTAATCTGGAGAAGTTTGTCTTGCAAAATTAAGCTGCTGTTTACATTAGTTGGGCTCAAATCGCAGTAAAATAACAAAAAAACAAAAACAGTTTGTATCCTGGTTGAATCAGAGACACAACAACAAACTCTGGTTGTTCCCAGATGCACATGCTGATCAAAATGTAATGCGCTGTCCCCTGGCCTAAAGCCTTTCGGTTCTCCAGCTTTTATGGAATGCATATAATACATGACGTCCTCGGTGGAAGACATTATGCATGGTTTCATTCTGTACATGCTGAAGATTAGAAAACTTGTCCATCGTATGAAATCGGAGAAGGAAAGCTGTATTTTTCCAACTTTAGAGTCAACACAGGAAACTGAAGGAGTATTCCCCTGTGAGAGCACGCACAGTTCAAAGACTAATGAAGGGACAGTGTCTTTGTAAGGAGATTATAAAGTGTCCTTCAGGTGAAATGTGGAGGACCCTGTGAAGTGTTTTCATCTTTACAGAGTTATTTGGATTTTAGCCCGTGAGACTTTTAAGTGTGTGTTTTTCCTCATGAGTAAACACTAAGATCAGAGAGCAAGGGAAGACCGATTCGGACCAGAGTGGAATTCGGGTAGAGTTGAAGTAGACAGATGTTGGGTGACGAGGTCGGCCAGGACATAGTTTGTTCTACTGCAGCTGACCCTGAGAAAAAGAGTGATGCACATGTTCCGTATCTCAAGAGTTCATGGAGTACAGCTCTCAGAGATGTAAGCATTGCATGAAATGACCATGGCATTGTATAATCGCAGCATGTGATGTGCAACAACAACAACTATCCTCCTTTGTCTGCATTTCTTCCACCAACTGACCATTCTTTAAACCCGTCCCCCCAAAACAGTTATTGTCCAATCCTGGCTTCTCTCTGACCGTCTGAATTATCGTGTAGAATCATTAAGCATTGCGCCAAATTCACAACAGGAAGCAGTGACGCTTAATGTGTTTAAAGCGGGAATAAACAGGAGTCACAGGATCTGTTTACTGATTGGCCATTATGCGTTATCATGCAGACTTGTTATAGTTTGCTAGACTCGTAGTCGGTAATATGCAAATGTAATTTGAACACACTTGTTTGTCTGGTTGTTTGATCACATACACACAGCCATGTGGAAGTAAAATGCTTTTAAATGCAACAACATGTAATGCTACATATTTTGGTTTTAAAAGCTGTATTTGTTTATGCCTCAGCGCAGGAGGAAGTCGAGGCCGGTGATATTATGTCTTCGGGTTGTCCGTCCGTCCGTCCGTACCATTCTCGTGAACGCAATATCAGCAACACCTTGAGGGGATTTATTACAATGTGGCACAATCCTTGGACTCAAGGATGAACTAAATAGATTTAGTTGGTCAAATGTCAAGTTGACGGCACTAAACACTTTATTTTGGCCCTAACTCAATAATTCAGCCACTAATTATTCACACAAATGTGTTTATCGGAGAGGATGAAGTGATGACATTTTGGACATGCATGGCTGTAAACTACAACTTGACTGGTTGGAGGATGAAAACAACAGTGAGGGGATTCTAGTGTCAGATCTTTGTTCTTCAGCGTGGGATAGATAAGTGATGGAGGGGGGACTTCTTGAAGCCGTGTCTTTGTACTGAGTTGAGTGTGAAATAAGTGTGATTTGATTCTTACTAATCCGCGTTATTCTCAGTTGTTGGTCAGAAAAGGATATGACGGAGGAACATGGCAGGGGGAACGACGAGTGAAACAAAGGACAGCGATGACTGGAGGTGTAAAAGCCCCTTCATGTCTGGGGTCTCTTTTCCTGTTATGTGTACTCATTGTGTTAAAGCAACCAATGAAAGGCACTAATAACAATGTGTTGCCACTTGGTTCCTTTCATCCATCTCAGTGAAATGATAAATAATACTTCGCCTCTAATCCTTCTGAAGGAATTAATATCCTGTGGTGTGAATACATTTTGCTAATTCTCCCTTAGATGTCTTTTTAAATGACGAAATCATTAACTATTATAATGGACAACCTTTTATAGCATCTTGTAGCTAAAGAGACAGCTACGTCCCTCAGGAGTATTGGGCAGAATACGAATGCTAATGTTGATCTGTCACTGCTGGATGTTCAGTTTTGTGTTCACAACTTGCTTCCGCTGCCCCCAAGCTCCCCAGAAAACATCTGTCATTGCAGGTTTAATGTTTCAGTAGTTTAATATAATGCATTATTTCCATGCACGTTTGAGTGACAGGAAGGGGTTCTAGCGAAACGGTATTGTGGTTGACATGGTATCGTAAACCTCACGCCAGATTGTGCATTTTTATGTACACTCAAAGAGACAGTGTTGTCTTCTAAATATTAGTTTCTCAATAGAAAGTGTGATTGTGGAAATGCAAAACCAAAACATACCAGTATAGAAATAAAGTCTCCGTTTGTCACATTCTGTAAAGGTTTAGGTTGCCTCATCTTTCAGTTGGTAAACACAACCACATCCACCTTCTTTGTTTCTCTTGTTTGGTGTCTGTTCTTTTATTTTGACAACAAAGCGCTTGTTGGTACAGTCCACTGTGTGTGAAGCTGAGGGTGGAGGAGATGATGGAGGAAGGAGGGGCAGGTCAGGTTTGATCTTGCTCTGCGTAGCTCTCTGCTGCAGGGAAAGAGGAATGGTAGGTGAAAGGGCGCTGGCAGCTGCTACCCGCTGTGCACCTGGTGAGCTCACTGTTGTTTGCTTACTGCAGTGCTTTTCACGTAAGCAAGTTGCCATTTAGACTCTCACTTTTAAAAGCAACGCAGATGTTTTGCATCTGCATAACTCTGACTAATGTCCTCTAATAACTTACTGTCAACTGTCTTATTTCAGCTGCTTAAATTCACATGTGCATGGAACAGGACAGGGTTTACCCAGATGATCGTTCATAACTGGCTGATAATGATGGCCGAGCTCCGCCGACCGAAAATATCAGATGAAACTGTGGCCGGCTCTGGCAGCCGTCCACAGTTTACACAGGCTCATATTTCTGTTTTGCTTCAACAACCCGAGTCAGGAGGTCAGAAGGATGAAGGCAAAAGGTTCCAGGGATTCCAAGGCCTCTACAGTTTGTTTGTTGTGCGTCGGCTTTAAAATAGTCGGATTGTACTGTATGTCGCCTTACTAGTTATTTTAAGCAGGCGGCATAAATATACCTAATAGTTGCATGAATGGTAAAAGCATTTTCTGTGTCCCATACTGCTGCTCATGCAGCTCTGTTTTTCTTTTTCTTTTTTTATATTAATGAATTGATATTCCATGTTTGAATAGCAAATGTCAGACCAAAATATATTGCATGACTCTAAACTCCAGACTTTGACCCAGTGCACAGAGAGCAACATGCAATCGCTGATAATCTTACTTCCTTTTATGGGTTGTGAAGTCAACTGTGAGTGATGATATCGTCAGTTCTGCATGGAACAGAAACATGGCATTTATTCTACTGCATTTAAAATACTGCAAACACTTTCTCTCAAACAGTCTGAAGGAAAGAAGATGAAGAAAGGCAGCGAAAACTGAAATATATTAAGAAATACAGGGACTTCCATAACATGCGTCCGACTTCCTTTGTGACGTAGAAACCGTACACATGGAGACCCTGCAGTCACCTGGCAGAGCGTCTGTCCTCTGTCATCGTACATGCAGCATGCATCACTGGGGTGCATGGTGTTCAGGTGTGAAGGTCATAATGACCCGTCCTGAGAACGTCTGGCTCTGAACAATGCGTCTGGATGATGCAGGAGTTTACCACCGATTGTTTCACAGCATAACTGTAAGCTGCTTACAGAGGCACTGCTGGGTTATTATCTGTTTCCTTTAAATTACATAACCGTCTGCAATATCTTATTTTATTGTGATTCATCTGGCGACAGTTGCACAATTTGTTCCTGAATTCCAACTTTCAGTTATTGCGTAAGAGTTTTCTCTTAATGGAGATTCACACCTTACTAAATGAATATGGGTTGCACCACACAAACTATTTCCTACATGGATATAATTTGTTACTACATTTTTAATAGTCAGGTGTAACTGTTGCACAGCTAACTGAACAATCAAATCAAATTTATTTGTATAGCCCAATATCATAAATTCTACATTTGTCTCAGTGTGCTTTACAGACTGTACAGGTTACGACACCCTCTGTCCTTAGACCCTCGCATCGCACAAGGAAAAACTTCCTAAAAGAAACCCCAAAATTAAAGTGGGAAAAATAGAAGAAACCTCAGGGAGAGCAACTGAGGAGGGATCCCTCTCCCAGGACGGACAGACGTGCAATAGATGTCGTGTGTACAGGATAAACAACATAGTACAAATACAACATTTGACAGAAATTATGTTGTGTTGAAAAAGAGAAAGTTTGGATGAATCCAGGAAAATGTCAATAAGGCTTCCCGGTGTCCAGCAGGACCAGGGCAGCAGGCGCAGCCACGATTCATGATCCTGACGTAAACTTTATCAGTGGCAACCTGCCACATGAGACACAGATACCCCGGACGATGAGTTAGTAACATACATTTACATAAATGCATACAGATAGAGAGGGAGAAGAAGAGAGGGAGAAGAAGAGAGGGAGGGGAGGAGAGAGGAAGAGAAGGAGAGAAGGAGGAGAGCAGGGAGGTGTAGCATAACTAGGGGCTGATCCAGGGCAAGCCTGAGCCAGCCCTAACTATAAGCTTTATCAAAAAGGAAAGTCTTTTGCCTGCTCTTAAATGTGGAGAGTGTGTCTGCCTCCCGAACACAAACTGGAAGCTGGTTCCACTGGATCCAGTTGTTGGATAATGTTAACATGCTAATATATCACCTTTTTTAAAGATGATTTTCTTTGTGCTTTTAATGATGCATGAGATTATGAAGGTCAGATTCGAACTCCGGGCCGCTGTGGCAAGGACTCAGCCTTTGCATATGGGTCGGCCCCGCACACCAATAACACAACTATACTTTTAGTAAACTCTGTTGCAGGGACATCTTGCAATGTTGCTTAAATTCCTCTATTCAAAAAAAGCTTCTGCTGAGGAAGCAACTGGTTTCAATTTCAATAGTTCACTTCCTTCACACTTTCTTTACATCACTCGTCTGCACAGAACCTTTTCATTCAGTCTTCTTTTTTATTACCACAGCTTGAGGTTCTATAATATAACGAATGTCTTCGGTGAATACATGCAGTACATTTAAAGCACCTGGAATGTGACCATGTACTGTAATGTGCCATCTCAATATAAATAGAGTCTGTGTTTAGACATAGCTGAGAGGTGTGTGTGTGTGTGTGTGTGTGTGTGTGTGTGTGTGTGTGTGTGTGTCAGTACCACTGCTTCAGACAGATTGTAGATTTAGGCACGGTGATATTACATATGAGAGCTCTGGTATGTCAGGGTCGTAAGATCCTGATGTTAAAGTGTCTATTTGTACTCAAGCAATCGATTGCCTCATGACTATTGGCTCTAAAGTTGCCTTCGAAGTGACGTCAACTTCATTGCATCATTTAAAAACTTTCATTTGTTTGTTCTGAATCTGCACTGTGTGTCACTTTTGCTCTACATTTCGTCAGTCATTCAGAGGTCAAGCCGCCCCACAAAGAGTCTCTCTCAGTTGTCCTTAATTGTACTGGGATCATGAGTCCTCCGATAGAGGAGCAGAGGTAAGCTATTTCCTTCCACAGAATGCTCTGAGCCATGTATATCTTTGTATTCTCAGGGAGGGCCTCTTCCTCACCACCGGGCATTGTTTTGTGGTCTGAGCTTCTTGCAAGGTCATTATCTACTGAGAATACACCAGGCTGCTGCAAGCTGGTCCTGTTGTGACGTGCAACATAGTAACTCTCACTAGCATTGTGTGGAAATATGTCTCGCTACTACTCTCTAAACTCCATTTCTGTTATAATATTCTGAGTTCTGTCATTTGGGAGACTGGTGCATCGTGTTGGATTGAGAAAGTGATTTATAAACTACATGTTGTGCTTTGCTCTGAGCTGATTGTTTAGAGAATACACTCTTGGAGATCATTTGAGAAGTTGAGTCCTTAGGGTGTCCTGTGGTTTATAGATTTGCTTTACTTCTCATAGTTCTGTACATCATGTATGCATCATTTCTTCAGGTTTTAAAAAGATAGACTTTGTCTTTTTCTCAGATCAAATCTCCTCTCTGCTGCATATTGCTTTGAATGAAACAGAAGAATGTGGACTTCAACCGTATTTCCTTATTACTACTTCTTAAATGCAGTTTCTTTTAACCCACTGATTTTTGTTTTCTATTTTTTCCTCTAGTTGGACGACATCCACTACCCTTCCTCGTCATACCTCAGGAAGTCCAGTAACCCGGAGTTGACTCATGTATTGAATTCTTCTCTCAAGTTCAAGCGACATCTCAGTGATGATGGAAAGCACCTTCGAAGGAGGAGCCTCGGGGGCGGTCTCACAGGTAATGACAAGTATTTGAGTTGCTTTGGACAGCCAGACATTTCTAAAGTTACACATGCCACACACATCTGGTGCAGCTTTGAATGAATGCATCGCTCTTTACTAATCAGTCTGCATAAAAACAGGATGAATAAACAAACATTAACGTGTCTTCTTCCATTGACTTGATGGTGCAATTAAAACAAGATGAGCGAGATTGGGTTTTCTTTCTCTCGTTGATTTCAACATCGTGTTATTGTTGTAACAGTATAGCTAGTTTGTGCATGCAGCTATTACAGCAGGGCACATACTTCAGTTGTTAAGACATGCTTTCACGTAGTAAATGCTGAAAGATCAAACTTAAAACAATCAGACAAATGTATATTTCAGTCTAAGTGTTCCTAGAAATTGAATTCACTGACGTCATGTAGCAGGAAAGTGTGACACAAATGTTGTGGTTAAGACATCAAGTGCTAACCCTTTTAATCATGCAGTAGTTTATATAAGACTCGCACAGTTTGAATAAAAATAACTTCTGCTTGTAATAACAATTCTGCATAAAATGCATGTTGGCGCTTGTGTTTAAGCCCCTTGAGGAATGAGGAGTTGTCTCTGTGAGGGCATGATGGTGTGTCGAAATAAAGTTTTAATGGTTCACACTCCTGCGTTTGGTGAAAACTTCTATGTGAAATGTGCAACTGAATGAAAGCCAGCAGAGCAGTGACGCTGTGTGTGTGTACAGACTTGTGATTCATGACGGAGAGGTGTGCTTGAGACGGAGGCATCTGGAACAGAGTGGTCTGACCTTTACAAATACCTGCGTTGAATGTAAAAATAAAAAGTAAGAAACCATATCTTCTGACACCCCCTTTCTAAAAGCGTTGAAGAGAGATTTCCTTTATGCCGGGATGTGATGGGCTTTAGTGAGGAAAGCTTTTGTCAGTAAGGAAGGAAGGAGGGACCATCATTTTCCCTCCTTATCCTGTTTGCTCTCCCTTCAGCTCTCTTGATTTTACTCCAGCGATCACAGTGTAACTGTGAGGATGACTGTATCAAGTCAGGTCCAGCACTGAGGCTTAGAACTGGGTCTGCAGTGTATATACTCGTTATGATTGTTAGAAATATACAAAATAAGAAAATGGTTGAGTCACAGGCTGACTGTATTACCTAAGACGCATGTATTTGCATTAAGTGCATCTCTGAATTCACTTGCATGTCTCTAAAGCAGCGATACTGTTTGAAATCATCATTATATGTTCAAGTTTTACTATTCACAGTGACTTTATAGATCTGCCTTCAGTTTCTAAAAGCTTAACACGTTGGATAATGTGTGGCTTTGGGCCATGTGGACTTGAGATATCCCCTTTATGTTTGCAGCACCGTCTACATCTCTTCCCTTCCTTCACTGTGCCAACATTGTTAATCCTCTGTCTCCTCGAGTGTTTACTTTCACAGGAAATGGAAATATATACATGTGGATAAAGAATGACAACACTTCTACAAATCATTATTAAAACCATGGAGTGCCAGCAGGTTCAATAAGATCTGCTGATTTTAGATGTGCAGGCTGTTTATGTTCTGTTTTAATCTTTGTTTTACCTTCATGCACTGAGGTTTTGGGATTAAAGAGGGCACTTAGAAGAAGCATATAGTGCCATCTAGCTGCCAGCTCTGGGAGCTGAAAGTGGAGATTTATCTTGTGCAGAACTCCTGAAGGTGGATGCATGTACTTATCATCATCAGCAGCCTTGAGTCACAGTGGTGCGCTGCTGCTTTGATTATATAATGTTGGGATTGCCGGTGATCTCTTAATGGGCTTGTTCCCCCTCTGGCCTAATTAACCCTTTGACATCCTGCCTGGCTGCTCGGGGTCAGGGCCTTCAGCTTTGCACTCCTAACGAGAGCAGACAGCTAGGCTTATCTTATGCTACTGGTCGTTTGACCTGCTTACGCTCTGTTGTTGTGGTGCAGGTGTGTGACACCGGCACAGTGCTTCAGATCCTTTAACTGAGTAAAAGTACCAATACATGTAAAAATGCTCCATTTCTTTCTGAAGGACAATTACGCAAATGATGCCAAATATGTGAAACATTAACTGAACCTCGTCCCGTTGTTGCTCTGCAGGAAAATACCTCCTGCTGCCCCCCCCCCTGGCGTCATCTGAGATCTCTAACTTGTTTCGTATGTGTTCCCTGAACCTCGGGAAGTCAGACCCCTCCCTCACCTCCAGCCTGGTGAGTACTTCCTAAATCATTACCCCCACCACGATGTTCTGCATCCTGACCAATGATCCAGCTCCTCTTTTGAACAGTGTGCTCAGAACATTGTTTTGCACGTATGCAACATCACTAAAATACTCTTGAATGTGATGCGTGTCATATAAACTGAAAGGTTCACTTTACCCATGTTTTTGTGTATTGTGGCTGAACTCTGGTTTAATAAATCCATCCGTCTTATCCGTCACCTGCTGCAGGTCTATAAATCACTTTGCTGCATTGTTTTTGCAAATACGTTATCAATGCATTTATTTCTATGGATAAAAACCTGTTGTTCTTATTTATCAAGGATAATTAAATGCATTCAGAAACTATTTAAGATTGCTGCATGCCTGCTTAGGTTAGTGAAGTCACACACATGAAAGTAAGAGGTCCGAGTGCATCCCTGGGTTGAACCAAATGAAGTCATGAAGACAGAGGTGACCTTCAGCGCGGTCTGTTCTCTCAGATGTGATATATCGTGATCTTGTTGTCTCAGGAGTGAGATACAATCAAAAGCCGAGGCTAATCCAATGCTGTTGAGCTATGAGTCATCCCCAGTGTGCAGCGCTCGGGATCAGTCAGAAGATAATAATAATAATAAAAAGCATATGTTTGTGTGTGTGGGTGATTGACCCAGGAAAAGGCTCTGTAACCTGAACTACAACTATTTATCTCAGATGGCTCATGATATCACGGTGACCCTGTTTACACTAATAACACAAAAGAAATGCAAAAACAAACCTAATACCATTCATACAGTGTGATTATAAGATATCTAAACTAAGTCTGTACACTGGGGGGAGCTAGTGCATCTCAGTGTCGTCTAAAAGCCTCAAACGTGGCACGGCCACAACATAATTGTCCTCCAGTGGAGACGTCCTCCATGTGTTGATTCAATTAAAGTTTTATACTATGATGACCTGAAAGAGTTCAACATCTTCGACTTTGCCAGTCTTTCTTATATTAATGCTGATCCCCATATGTATGTTTCTGATACTGATGCACAGCAGCACTCTATTAGCTGTGGGGATCGAGCATCTCGCTCAAGGACACTCCGGCTGGAGAGGTAGAAGGTCCCGAGCCACATGCACAGGATGAATTAAACAAAGACATTACCTAAATCTTTCTGCACAGATTGGCATGTCACTAAGACTTTACATGTAGAAGTTACCAGGTCGTATTGAACACGTGGAGTATTTGCTGTAAGTGGTCTCAGTGTACTCTGAGCTGTGAACCAGTCAGAAGTTAATGGAGAGGAGTCTGTACTCTCCTCTCGGATGAGGCTGTAAGGTCATGGGGACCCAGGAGACACATTCTTTCATCAGACTTTGTTCAGCAAATGGGACCACAGATAGATGGATGAAAATGGGCTTTTTGCACAGCGGGGGCATTGGGGTGCAATGCACGCCCGTGGTGCATCGTGTGCTCCCTCCACAATGTGCCACGCTGCACCACTTTACCTCCCAAAAATGAGACGGATTAGCAATTTGTGCATCCACTGCAATGTGAGAACATGTACTGCACGTCTTTACTGTAGGAGAGTCCACACTGAAACACACCCCGGGCCTTTTAAATGACTTTCTCTTTGGTGAAACTCAGGATTGCCATGTTTCTTTTGTTTCTATTTGTATTCTATATATTATTTCCTGCAGTCATTTGGATGTATACAGTATGCACTCAAATGTCTCCTGTAATATGCAGCTCAAATGTTGTCTTCTCCTTATACACTCTTATTCTGAACACTGTTTGCGTGCCCCTGGTGACTCTGTGGTTGGCACCATGAGAAAATTACATACTGGTGACCGCAGCGCAGAAATTGTCTTGTGTAGACACAAGCTGAATGTCTGATGTGTTGCTACATCTTAACGGTATCTTTTGGAGTCGACTGCTCTGACACCTCAGGGGTTCATCTCCAGCCACTGTATTATCCTGCCTGCAGAACAAGCTTACAAAAGATGCTGAATGGGTCGTCCTTGGGAGAGAACAACTCAGATTCCAGCCTCTAAGTAGAAGGTGCAGATGTGTTTGTTTGTTTTCTTCTTACATTTTCAATTCTCAGTTTGAGAACTTTGGTAAATGTGACTCACCCTTTTGTCTTTTCTTGCAGGGACAAATGCATAATATAAATTCAAACATCATCTTCATTGTATTTAAAGCTAGCAAAGATGATACCCGTCGGTTATACAGGCAGGATGGCATTTTGTCATAATGATGGTTCTATGACTGGGAGGCACACCAGTGTCTGGCCTTAGTGACTATAAATGAATGGACGGCGTCCAGCATGCACACTGTCATGCTGCATCTCGTGCGCGGAGCATCGCTGTCAGTTGTAACCACAGCCAGATTTGGAAGATATATTCACGTCTGAAGAGATTTAATTGGCTGTTTGACTTTGATGATGTTCATTCAGTTTGAAAAGGGCAAATTTGAAATGTGGTTGGTTTAGGATATTGTGTTATAGCTCCGTGCTGGGGACAGCCGAGGCCGGACGCATTATGCTATCAGGCGTCCGTCCGTCCGTCCGTCCGTCCCTCCGTCCCATTCTCGTATCTCGGGCACACCTGGAGTTCATTTCCTGGAGGTAATACTGCAATTCTAGTCTTTTACTAGAAATAATAGAAAGGTGACAATATTGTTAAACTATTTGTTGCAAGGACTTCAAGGAATCATTTAGATATAAAATGACCATTTGCATATGAATTGCTCACACTGCGTTACCTTGTGTTTGTTTTTCTTGCACGGTGCATGAAGTCTTGATGAATTGATGCGAATGGGGCTGCAGCAAAACTATATCAAAACATGAGTTTACAAACTCTCACACGACTCGTGCAGCGTAACCAAAGTCATTTATCCTGTGAGATGCTCACTACTTCCTAAACACGCGCTATAAAACATTACTATTTAAAACACTTGCACAGACCTGCAACTCGTCTGTATTAGATTAAAATTATTTAACTTGAACTTAGGTTTAAGCAAAATGACATACTAAAGTATTTATTTATTAGAATGTACACCTCATGATATTGTTTAGTAGCTATTACTTTATTTACCCCCTTGTCTCCCACTTGTCGCACCTTTTTATTGGAGTGTTGTCAGCCCTTTGCCCCCCCCCCCCACCCCCCACCGTTTGCCACACAGGACTCCTGTTATTGCCTTTTCCCCTCCTTTATGCTCTCCCATCATGCCCCTGGGTGTGCATGACTCTTTGACAAGCGTGGCACATCTCTCTTGACTGTGATGCTCTTTGGCAGAAAATCAATACTTCACTTCTGGTGTGATATGGAGATAAGGTCCTGATGTTGTGCCTTTGAGGACTCTCATTCTCCCCCCATAATGGCAGTCAGTGATGTCCTTCGCTGATAGCATTGTCGTCGGAGAGAGGCTTGCTGCTGCAAACGAAGAAACTGCAGTTTATGTGTTCGAACACAAGGTGTTGTAGTGTCTTGTCAGAAAAACCATAAAGTCTTTAACGAATAGATTTTTCAGTCAACGCTGAACCTTTTTTTTTTTTACATCAGCCCACCTCTAATGAAAAAATACGATTATCCAGTAGCCACCCTGAAAACGAGCGAGTGGAGAATAAGTTCCTCCGATGCACGGTATCGATCTGTTTGTCTATGGTGTGTGTGTCTTTGTTTCGAGGCTGCATGATTTCAGCTTCTTGTTGTTCAAATTTGACCCACAATTTGCAAAACACAGACCTACAAACTAAAGGAAGTCACTTATTTCAGCAACATTAGTATAACAATAAACGTTAGTAATACTACATACAAGCATTTGGATCATTGTTCTTCTCTTGTCCGGTTATTGTCGACGGTATAGCTTTGGAAACACATCCCTCAATTACAAACTGTGCAGTGTGTTACTGTAAACATATGAGCTCGTCAATGAAACGAAGCCCTGTCATCCGCTCTGTTTGAGATGCAAACGTGACGCTGTTATGCACAGTGTGAAGAAAGCCGAGTGCACTCGAGCTGACCTCATTGTCATCTTATGAATGCTTACATTTGCATGGCTATTGCAATTTATTCAAAATGGAAAAACCAGAGTTGAATTGAGTGATTTTGTCGCTGCTGTCGGTTCTTCTTGGTCACTTTCTCTGCTCTTGTTGTTAAGGTTAAAGTCCTGCCGTCTGTTTTATCATGGCTGGATATTGTCACACCTTTGGCTTTGGTCGGATGGATTCTTTGCACTGCTTTGTATGGAAGGAATTGATTCTTTCTTTCCTTGCTGCTCTCTTCACAGGCCCATGTCCCTCCTCTGCCTGCCTTACATCTGCAGGTGGCCTCTTGGTCTGATAAGCTCAGGCAGAGCAGAGGCCGTGGGTCACTCAATCAGCACTCGCTGCATGCTTTCACTTCCTGCTCTCCCTTTTTTCTCCAAAGGCAGAGGAAACAACCTCAGTTGCCCACCTGCCAGGAGGAAATGACTCACGGACAACCCCTGGACTTTTCCCAAAGGCTATTCTGTGGCTGTGCTCCAAGGCCACCGGCACAAACTGTCTGCCTTCATGGCTGCCCTGAAGCACGACTTTGCTTCATTTGATCTGGGTTTACTTCGAAAAGCTTCTATTACTACTATTTATTTTTTATTTAATATCAGTATTTTATTTGCAATGGGACTATAAACACAAATAACTAAATTAATATCGCTATTTCTACTTTTATATTGTTTAGTCTATTAAAAACGTCAATCGCTATATTCTCATAGCTCAAGAAAACCTTTTCAAATGGCTTTGTTTGTGCAAAACCCAAAGATATTCAATATATAATGATATAAAATGGAGAAAAGCAGCAAATTGTCACATTTGCGAAGCTGGAGCCAACAAATATGTAGTGTTTTTAGCTACAGGCCTGGCTCTATGCATCACATTGTCGCCTGTCAATCACTTTGTGATCTCCTGATTTCTCCACTAGCGCCACCAGCAGGTGAAATCTTTGCTGAATCGATGAATTGTTTCAGCACTAGGATTTTGGCTGTTTTGTATGTTGATCTTGAGCTTGTTACAGCCAGAGAAATAACTTCCATCTCCATTGAGTGAGACAGATGCCCCCTCCCCTGTGTTCCTGCAGCTTCTCATCCTCCTTGTTAGTCCAATGTGGACTTTTCTTAATTGTTCCTTCAAGCAGCCACAGACTGAGCAATGACTCGAGACCTGTCTGTTGAACATTACAGGATTCTTTAATTCCCTCAGGTAATCTGGAGGGCATTGTTCACGCTGAAAAAAAGTTGACTATTGTAATCCTCGTTCTCTGAGGGTTTTAAAGGGTTTATTTAAAAAAACACAGCCTGATTACCCGAGCGCAGACCTGAGCTATGTGCTCTCGGCTTTCTTATCAGCACAGCAGCACACATGACTGCCAACACAGAAAGGTTGATGTAGTGGTCACCTGTCTGACAGTCCCGTGCACCTCCTTCACCAGCCTGTAGTCGTGGGTAGCTGTCATTCCAAGCCATGCTCTCCTAAGAGAAATCATTTGAGCTCGGCTGGAGATGAGGAGAATGGAAGGGGCCCACTTAATATTCACAGAGCAGTACCACAGTGAATGGAAATGAGTGAGAGAGGGTGAAAAAAGAGAAAGCAAGAGAGGGGGGGGGGGGGCAAGGCAAAGAAAAACACAGACTGAAACAGAATTGCAGGATAGAAATTGGCAACATGGCATCGGAAACGGCTTATTTTCCAAATCCTAATGCATCAGGAGGGTGTGGGGACATTGAGTTAGTGAGTGTGAAGATCTGTGGTCACTCGCTGACTGCCTCGAAAAACTCATCTCCGTGCAGAGCTGCAAGAGACAGAAGCAGCGCGTGAAATTGTTGGAAATTGACACAGGATATGCAGTTTTGTACACATCAGGCTGTGCAGAGAAGTGCAGTTGATTCCAGCTTGATAATGACTCAGAATTGGGGTGTTTGGATTAAGGAAGTCTTTTCTATGTGCACATTCGCCCACAGCCGTTTCTATGACATTTCCACAGCAGGTTTGAAAGGTCTTGGGGCTGCAATTCTTTTTCTTTTTTTTACTTAAACAGCATGTCAGGCTCTTATTTTCTTCATCTTCCCCACCTTCCCTTCCACACTTAATATTAGCTGTAGTCTCGGCCATCATGTTTCCTTCACCGGACTAATTGTGTAGTCTTCATGTGCAATAAGACCAGAGAGGTTAGCCTGCCTGCTGCAGACAGGATGCCAGATTCATTGTTGAGGTTGGAGCAGAACAATGCTTGGAAGGATATCCTCTCATTTTCATGATCACCTAGGGTGCTCAAAAAGCGTGGCTGCACAGAGAAATGAGTGTTGGGGCTCCCACTTGTCCCCGGTACCCCACCCACTCACCCCCACCCGTTGCTACGCTAAATTAGAACTGCCCATCTTTTCTCCCCCTCTCTCTCTCTCTCCATCTCTCTCTCCATCTCTCTCATTCACTCCTGAAGTTACGGAGGAGAGGTACAAGAGGAGGTGTCAGCTGACTGCCTCCTTCCAATCAGATAAGTTCTGATGGAAGTGTTTAGCAGCCTCTAAGATCAGATTCAGCCTGAAGAGGGAGAGAGCAGGACGCTGGAGCTAAGCTGTGCAGCATGGCTATGACCGGTAGGCAGGGATGATAAATCGGGGCTCTGTACCATGGACGAGTCTAGCATTCTGAGGAGACGTGGGTTACAGGTAGGCAATCAAATGTACCGTGCCTGTGTGTGGAGCTGCGTGAGAGCTGCAGGGTGACTTTGTACTGTACAGTACGTATGCGTGGCTTGTGAAGCTCCCGTATTGCGCTTTTAACAGAACGCAGTTAGTACTTTGAGACCTTTTTTTGTGTGTGTAGGACAGAGTGCACAACATGCTGGCTCTGCTGTTGATGTGTGCTTTTGTCCTGCATTTTTCAGTACGTGTACAAAAGAGCATAATTGGAATATTCAGACAGAAAACAGGCGGCAAATGTTTGTTTCTTTGCACTTGATAGTTTAATGTCCGAGCAGTGTCACTTCCTAAACATCCTGTCACATTTCATGTGTGTTAGCTGTCGGCAGGAGGAATGAGAGGTATACTCATGGAGCTGATTTGATTATGTTTGGGTGACGGACTTTTCTTGTGCTTTATTGACTTTTTAATGATAAGAGAGGAATCCTGATTGAGTTGTTATCTGAGTTCAGGACAACTCGTGTACTTTATCACATTACTGCTGCCACACTAACGTGAGAAAGGTGGAAAGGGAGGACAGAGTGTTCTGAAACACCACATGTTGTATCATTTTTAATCCGAGACCTTTCAGATATTAATTATTTCCTCCAGCTGAGGTGACAAACTCTGCAGTAGGTGTTACAGTAAAGCGTCAATTGGACTCTTCTTTGGGTCACTCTCAGAGTAATTGATGAAGGAAGCCTTTTTTAAATTCAGCTCAAACTACTGCATGTGTCTTGAATCACAAACTCCCTGTGATCCATTGTATGTGTCATTTGTTTGAATTAGGCTGCACGAACTGCTTTAGTTAGTTTAGTTCATTTAATACTAAACAAAGGTGAGTTTTGCTAGTTTCAGAACTCCTTTTTGTTTTATTTATTTTTTGCTGTCGAGCAAATGTTAAGATTGAAGCTGGCAATGTTTTACTTTAATGTTCACACATTTAGTGGCAATGTGTTCCTCTGTGATTAATTTATGCTCTTTGAATTTTATTTTTGGTCTTAATGGATTTCTCTGGAGAAACCAATAATATTTTGTAATTGCGTTCATCAAAAGGTTCCAAACTGTAATTTTGTGCACTGTTGCCCTAATCTCTCTATTCCTTTTGTTGGACACCACCTGTCTGTCTGTCTCTCTGTCTCTCTCTCTGTCTCTCTCTCTCTCACTCTCTGTCTCTCTCTCTCTCTCTCTGTCTCTCTCACTCTCTCTCTCTCTCTCTGTCTCTCTCACTCTCGCACTCTCTCTCTCACTCTCGCACTCTCTCTCTCTCTCTCTCTCTCTCTGTCTCTCTCTCTCTGTCTCTCTCACTCTCGCACTCTCTCTCTCTCTCTCTCTCTCTCTCTCTCTGTCTCTGTCTCTCTCTCTCTCTCTCTCTCTCTCTGTCTCTGTCTCTGTCTCTGTCTCTCTCTCTCTCTCTCTCTCTCTCTCTCTGTCTCTGTCTCTCTCTGTCTCTCTCTCTCTCTCTCTCTCTGTCTCTGTCTCTCTCTGTCTCTCTCTCTGTCTCTCTCTCTCTCTCTCTGTCTCTCTCTCTCTCTCTCTCTCTCTCTCTCTCTCCTCTCTCTCTCCTCTCTCTCTCTCTCTCTCTCTGTCTCTCTCTGTCTGTCTCTCGCTCTCTCTCTCTCTCTCTCTCTCTCTCTCTCTCTCTCTCTCTGTCTCTCTCTCTCTGTCTCTGTCTCTCGCTCTCTCTCTGTCTCTCTCTCTCTCTCTCTCTCTCTCTCTCTTTATATCTACATATATATTTAATTCAAATTCACAAAATGTAAAATAAGTGTGAGACTCAATTTCTTATTTGACGAATCCAAATAATCGTCCAAATATGTTTGTTAGTGATTTTTAAGACTAACTTCATGTCAGTATATCTAAAGCTGTTCTCTGTTCTCCACTTTTATCACATCTCCTCATAAGATGATTCCCTTTAGTTAGTTTTTTGTGGTTGTGTCTCTCGTCTCATAAGGTTTGCCGTCTGGTTTTAAGGGCGTACAGCCGCCATGTTCCCTCATTATATGACATTTGTAGATTTTAATTATGCCTATAGCATGTCCTTCATTTTAATTAGCAGCAGCCTGTCAGAAGATGCTGCATTGCGAGCTTTACTGTACTTCTGACATATATAACACTGCATCCATAATAAAAAGGTGGCGATCCAGACGAGTGCAGTCACATTGTGTTCCTCCAAAGAGCCGTTTGTGTGAAGTGGCGTGAGCCAGCTGGTTCCATGCAGCCTGGCTCACAAAACAAGATGGTGCAGCACCAGAAAGGCCATCGACTTGCACAGCTTTGACCACTTTATTAGGGCTGGACCATAAATCCTGTTCATGTTGACATAACTGTAGGTACAAATAAAAAGATTCCCAAGAGAGAGTCATTGAGATGTTTGGACAGTTGACCTTTCGCACATGTTGCACACAACAGGAGATTTTCTGTGTCAGACGTATTCTCACTTACTGGAAGTACTCTGACGAGAGGTGACGTCTACAGTGTGCAAGATGCAGGACATCTTGTTCTTGTTCTTCTTGTTCTTGTTCTTGTTCTTCTTGTTCTTCTTGTTCTTCTTGTTCTTCTTGTTCTTCTTGTTCTTCTTGTTCTTCTTGTTCTTCTTCTTCTTCTTGTTCTTCTTCTTGTTCTTCTTCTTGTTCTTCTTCTTGTTCTTCTTGTTCTTCTTGTTCTTCTTCTTGTTCTTCTTGTTCTTCTTGTTCTTCTTGTTCTTGTTCTTCTCCCTTTGTTTCAGAAATGAAAGTGGGTAGAGTACAATGCCATGATGCTTACAGCCAAACGTACATGAGTTGCCAATATAAAAAGGTGTAAGTTCTGGAGTGGATCCCTGGAGCGAGTTCGTTCTTCCAGCAGATTAAAGTTGTATAAAGTTAATCTGTGTACACATCTGCTTTTCAGTCTAACATTCTCCATTTCTGTTTCTCAGTTTAAACTCTCGCTGCTATATTCTCAAAATGGTACCGTCAATAGGGACACTGTTCTTCTTTCTGGTACATTTTTATTGTATTCCTAGTAATGGATCAATCCCAATCTGATAAATGTCGGTGAAACTTTTTATAGGTCTGATATTTTCCACCCAAACTGAAGGCTTGGTTGCATCAGGTTCTGTTAGTGTTGTTTTAGGTTTTAACAGCGTCTGTTAATCTTGTTTTTCCTTTTTAGTTTCACATTTCCTTGCTATGATACAACCTGTGGTACGCAGTTAGACCCGTCACTGGAGTTGGCGTCTGTCTGATGTCCTCACAGTACCTTCTGTTCCTACTTTAGTAGTTTCCAGTCCTGTCATCTCCAGCTGTTCGTCCCTTCTGTCGTCTGAGTTTGTTCATCACTTCTGTCATTTGCATTTGCTCCTGTCGAGCATCAACACACACCAGTGAGTGAAGACATCAGCTAGATGCTAATGTAACTATGTAAAGGACTTCATTAACAACCAGTGGCAACTATCAAACAACAAGACGATGTGCAACAGCCATGAAAAGTGCAAACTCAGAAGAACAGTAATATATAACCAAACGTGTGTGTGTTATAAAATCCAACAGTAGTAAACGACACTGTAGTAGCCTGTACCCGATGCATATTTATTATGAATGAACCAGACCTGGACCCATTATCATGACATTGACAGGAACTCCTAACAAACAACAAGTTATCATCAATTTAGCAGAGCATTATGCTTCATGCCAGCCTTGAAATTAATTGTTTCCCTATTGCAACATCGGATGAGGAAGTGGATTAAGCATTTATGACACCTAACATCTTGCTACGAGGAGAAATGTGTAGATGCCAACATATTTAATCAACAAAGCTTTCTAACAGCGTATGTGTGCTTTACTGTTGGATCTCCCCTGTTGGCTGGGAAATCAATATCCTTCAGACGGAGCCGGGCATAATGGTGGAACATATTACTTCAGACGGTAGGTTTGGATTTACTGATGTAGTTGTCATGGTTAATATAAGTCAGCTGCTTACATGTAGCTTCTATCTGATCAAGTCATTGACTGTTTTATACACAGACTGATTGTACTTAAGGACAATCTTCAATCAGTTCTTTAATGTATAGTCTGTGTACTTCCTGTGCTACATGTGTCCGGAGCAGATAAGCAGCTTTATTGATCTATTCGTCTTCTCCTAATCTCCATACCAACAGTTGAAGTCTCTGACTTTGAAGCAGCATTTAGGTTAGAAGAAGCTTAGATTTAAATATGAGTAAAGTCCTTTTTTTTATTCTCATCGTCATAATAAAGACATTTAAAGAATAAAACCACAGAACTGTGGTGAGAAGAGGATGACGAGGACAGAAACCTGCAGAGCAATTGTACAAATCAGATGCTAGTTTTAGTTTTGTGTTGTTAGTTTCAAATTTAAATGTTATTATAGATAACTTCAGTGGTCATGATACAAGTGTAGACTTAAAGAATTAACAGCATGGGGTCTCTCCCTATCCCTCGCTGCAACCTTACACAAACACTGTGTGATGACGTTGCTAATATGCAAATTAACATATGATGTCATCTGGCGATTTTTAGCTAATTCTGGAGCTAGTGCTAGTGCTAGCTGCTTTCACAGGAACAGAGTTGGCTCTGCACATTTTGTTTTCTGTGGCTTTGTAACGTAAATCAAGACATTGTACCCGGTGGAACACAGAATTGCAAAGTGAAAGCGAGGCTTATAGGGAAACTAATCCAAATGCAAATGATGTCATTATTCTATAGCCATTACATTTTGCATTGAGCTTATTAGCAAGCTGACGTTAGCATTCAAGCACCTTTGTGTCAAGGTACACACTCTAAAGAGAGTGCATCCTGCTATTGTCTCTGATAACTGGGCTCCAAATGTTCCTCAAATCAGCAGTTATTACTGGTTTCCTTAAAGATTAAACATTTGTTTTGTGTGCGTCGTCAGCTAATTGTCCATCTCATTGTCAACATTACATGTAGCCCAAAGCACTGAAGGAAGCAATTTGATACTTAATCAGTAGAGCTTCTGATTACAAGGTAATTAAGTAGATCTGGTCAGCGGTCCTCAGTGATCACTCTGGCAAGCTTGATAATTACAGATCAACTGAACTTGCATCCGGATGCAACAGGAAAGACTTTTAACAATGCTGATTTGATGGCATGTCTTCATATAAAATAGGGGTTTTCCTGTCAGTCAGCGGCAAACCAGAGTAAAACCAAGTGCACGTTTGATCTCGAGATATAGGAAAATCCAGAAATAATCAAAGGGAATAATTAATGAAGCATTACACATAGGCCTTTTTACAAGAGCAATACGGCAGCTTTGATGTGGCGTTGTGCAGATGAAATGTTGTTGCTAGAAGTCAGTAATTGACATTTAACCCGTGGAACAATAAACCGTCTCAGGTCCATCGTGTCAGAAGTGTTATCTCTCAAGCAGTGAGATTACCGGATAAACAAATGATTTAAACCTACAAGGTTTAATTTCATCAGCGGTTTGTTTTCATGACGAAGATGAAAGGTTTTCATGCAATTACTATACTATACTATACTATATTACTATATATGCAATATCTATATTTATGCTGGCCATTGCATTTTAAAGTTTGTTTGTTTGTTTGTCATTTGTGATTGGAAGTCTTGCCTTGAAGCTTTTAACTATAACCCTTAAACTAGGGATTTAATGCAAGGTTTGTATTTTATTTTAAATTGTTATTAGGTTTTGGAATCGTTTGAGAATATGCTGAACCAACCTAATTAAATTATTTGGTTGCAAAGAAAAATATGCATCACCCAAAGCTTTAACAGGAGGCGTTTTAAAAATGTGTATACTACAGCATGTATCACTACCTAAAGAGATTAAATGGTAAATTAACATTCATATAGCGCTTTTCTAGTCGTTAGCGCGTCACAACATAATCCAGTAATCACCCATTCATTCGTACACTGAGGGCTACCACACACACACACACACACACACACACACACACACACATATAAAGATAGAACAATGTAAAATTCAAAGATCTTATATGCAAGTAAAAGTAAATGTACACAATAGGAATGCAGGAAGCGTACAGCGCGTATACTTCCCATGACAAGTCTCTCATTGAATTAATTTCTCCTGCCTGGTCTCGGGGCTGTTGATATTGCAGCAGCGTGAGTCAGACGCTGTTTGACCATGACATTGGCGCACAGCTCGGGCTCCACTCGGAGCACATGGAGAGACATGTCTGTAAGGGATGATGAAGCGAGAGGCGAAGTCCACAGAATATATTTATTTCCATCATACTGCTAATGCTACCGAGGTTAGCCACGGTAGGAAATATCAGAGCCCTGAGGAACTAGCAGCAGTAGGAAATGTTCAGTTTGCATCAGCAGTAACTTAACACGGCGTTAAAGAGAGTGAACCGTAAACACTGTTGTCTGTGAATCCCACATGAGAATGGGAATGGGGGACCCCTCCAGTAAAAATGAGAGCGACTATATAGAGAGGTAATTACAAAATGTTAATACAGTGAAAATAAATGGTTTTAATGAGTTAGTGGGCTGTAATGTCGTTAACTGGAGTTACCATCATTCTATTTATGTTTTTCTCATATTGGATTATTTTCTTTAAACTCAGAGTTTCGCTCTGATTACCCAGAAAGATGTCAAAAAAAAGTGCTGAGCATCACAAGCATAAATAAGCAAGGCATGAATTGATTTCACATGAACACATTCGTTATTATTTACTTCACACAGTTGTTTGGGGTGCTGGGCTTGGTGGATATCCCGCTAGTGTAAGTCATTCCCTGCTGGTAATTAGTGTTGTTTGAGCTGCGGTCATGTCTCCCAAGGAAACACTCTGCCCTCGGTCGTCTGTCGGCAACATGGGGAGCCAGACATTAAGCTCTAATTGATAGCAAAGGGAGACTGGGGCTTAGCCCTTTTTCTGCTGACTGGAGCAACCGATGCATATCGACTCAATGTCCTCCCCGGTTGAGACAAAGGACTTCACCTTATCAGGTTATTAGATAATAAAATGTCTAATGATCAAATCAGTGGGATGTGCGGTCAGTAAACAAACCTGTTTATTTATCAGACGGGGAGACGTTTGTATTTGTGGGAAAATGTTGTGAGGCCAATAAAACAACGTGATTCTTCACAAGGAACTATTGTAACAGTTGTGTTAACTCTCGGGGGGGGGGGAACGACGATCTGCACATGTTGTGCTCGTCTGTCACTTTGGTTGATGTTGGTCTTCGCATCAACAGATGCTTCAGCAGCAGCAGCAGCAGCAGCAGCAGCAGCAGCAGCAGCAGCAGCAGCAGCAGCAGTTGTGCTTCGATGAGTTTTACTTATTCGCTCCGGCAGCTTTCTTTAGAAAAATGTGTGAAATGAAATGTGTCTCTTAATTTTCTGTGAAAGAACTGAACACAGTGTTATCCTTTAAGTATCTGAGAGAACACGTAATCCCTCCAAGTAAACAAAGTGGGCATTGTTGGTGCTTTAATGTGCGTCAGTGCACGCAGTAAACCCCGACCTCTGTGTAACTCGGCCTTCTGCAACATAATAAATACATTAAAAGAAGATGAACATACAAACAGGTTTACTTCTTCATGTTCACTCCAGCTGTTGTGGGATTTAACATTTAAAACCAGATGCTTTCTTTAAACTTCTAGCCAAGTTGTGTGGGATGAGATGTAACAGATTCACACCTGCGCTCTGATCTCTTTCCTTATAGAAGATGTTTGTGTATGTTGTGTATTAAAGTTTTTAATGTTTGTACTTATAACTCTTTTCTTTTCCTTTACAGAAAGAGCTGAGTCTTCCCAGAAGAGGCAGTTTGTAAGTACATATATCTCTTTTTAAATTACATTAATTAAACTTTAACCTCCAGTTGTCACGCGTCCTATTACATTACAGCTCAAATAATATTTTCTATAAAGGTTTTAAACATTTTATCTCCGTATTCCAAATCATTATCACGATATTAATTAGATTTTATCACATAAAATAATGAAATTGATGTTCATAGTTGTTTCTCTGGGAACACGTCCCATAAAATAAACTTAATTAATACATTTTTACATCATTTGCAGCGTAAATTCAGACCATGTTGTTGCTGAATCCAAAGTGTTGAAGCTTAAATGACGTTTCATGTTTTACTGCAGATAAAGGAAAATAACATGAAATAATGAACCCGCAGGATATTTCTCTGAAAGAATCTATTATCTGCTTTCCAATGAAATGTATTTGTGACTTTCGGAGAGTGTTTAATATTCTCTCTTATACAACGGTTCAGTGTTGTGGCACAGAATCAGTGGATGCTGGATAAAGACGTACTTTACATTTGAATTAGTAAGTTGCTCTCAGGATGCAAAACGTGGATGGATTTGCTTTTTATTCCACAATCATTTTGTAAAGCGGAGCTCATGTTTTCAGAGTGAAATACATAATTCATTACCATGTGTTATTATTATAATGGTCCGTTTTGTCATGGGAAAGGGACGATGGGTATAATGAATTAAACTGTCCTTCGGCGATTTCTCTTCATTAGGTTATTAAAAATGAAACTTTGACTATTGATTTGCCAGAGAATACATCTTTTAATCCAGGTGAAGGCGTAGTACACTTCCTGCGCATTGATTCTTTGGTCTAGTTTGATAGAAAGATGTACCCATGACACCTTGCTGATCTCGCTCGCACCTACTGTAATAGAGGTGAGCCATTACCAACAGGCAACTGCACCGGTTTATATTTAGAGCGCCGGCGCCTCTGGTGACCTTGGTAACCATAGTAATGGTGTTTGGATACGACAAAGTTGATACAACTGCTTCAAATTCATCCTAATTGCAGTTAATTTAAATAGCTCAGGGGACGTTTTAGATTCATCTGTCACGTTGAAAACACATCTTGTAAGATGGATATATCGGTATTACAGCTGTCATCTCTGACGTGTCGCTCACGTGTTTGGTTTGTATTGTGTTGGACAGAGTGGCTGGGTGAGATGTTAATGTCACAGATGAAGCGGTAGGGAGTAAGTTAGTTAAGACTCTAATCGCAACACAAACGAGTACATGGAGCAGGAAGTTTTCAAACTCTGCATCCACGTCAGTCTAACACAG
Organism: Cottoperca gobio; assembly: GCF_900634415.1. NCBI lineage: Eukaryota > Metazoa > Chordata > Actinopteri > Perciformes > Bovichtidae > Cottoperca > Cottoperca gobio. Next base: position 18,700,045 of record NC_041366.1, on the reverse strand, counting down.
GGCACTGAAATCTCACCGAGGTTCTTCTGTGCCAGAGAGCCACCTACTGAACATTTAGAGTCATTAAAATGCTGGCTGGTGACAACATGGCACTTAATCACCACGGTTCGCCATTTCCATCTTTACATCTTTGTGGTGGGGGGGGGGGCGGGGGGGTAGTGTCATTTCCTTTCCACAGTGATGCATGTATCTTTTTAAAACGTGGTGTTGTTTTCAACATGAGTCATTCTAGTTGTGCGATGACTGGAAAGTATTTATAGGCTGACCTTAATAACTGGAACTCTTTTGCTGGGTGCAATTAAGTAACTTTAAAATCAATCGTTTGTATGTGTCGGCCATTTCTGTTAGATTCCTAATTCTCCCCTTCAGCACAACAACAACAACAACAACAACAACAGTCTGTTAAAGTTGCAGCTCTGAAGGATTAAAGTTGTTGTGCTGCACAACCACAGTAGCTGCTTGGACACGCAGCAGCGAATCAAAGAGGAATTGTTTACTGTAGATTCTGTTACTTAGTCTTTTTATGGTGAGATGATGTCAGACACACTTCATGAACTTGATCCCTGCAGATAAAGTTGTAGTCAGAGGTTAGTCTGAGAGTTATGAGCGGTGATATTACAGCTGCACTCCTCCTGGAGGTGTTTTATATCCGCAGTGTTTGTGTAATTTCCCTGATTCCCTCTTTGCATTCGATAGTTCCTTGAAGCCGTCCCTCTTGCGAGAGGAGCCTCCCTACTCGCCGAACAAGTTCTCTCTCTAATAAAACGAATCATCTTTTGCCATGTCTTGCGTTGCTCTGCGGTGACCTCCCGCCTATGCCAATTAAATGCGGGTCAATGTTAATTTGTCAAGGTAATACAAAATGAATAAAAGTAAAACGTGTTCTTCATCTTCAGCTTCACAATATATTTAAATGTATCTTTTGAAAACTGGTGCACATTGTGTTTTATGCATTAAGCTCAGTAATGCTCAATTATTAACATTTTGACACCTCTGTCATCCGAAATGTTTTATAAACGTGCATAAAGTTATTAAAGCTGCACTAAGAAATATTTTTATATTAACAATGGAACAAATAAATATTAAAAAAATGTGAAATATGTGAAAAGTGCTGCTTGTAAGAGAATTATCCTTCAACTCTGCAGCTCCACTCGGCTCCAAAGAGCTTTTCAGCATTTCATTGTTTTGCTGTTTTGGTTTTCTCTCGCTGCCGAGCGGCGAAACAGTTTGACAAACATGAGTCTAATAAATAAATACTGACGCTGGTCTGTGTCTGCTACGCTATTTGCTAACTATTTTGTCATGTCTTTTTAATTTGATAAGTAAGTTGTGTTTATAGCTTGTTGCGCTGCCCCCAAGTGGCCAGAATCCAAAGCCAAACAAGGGCAGCTTTTAACTTTAAGTTTGCAGTCGGTTGCACTTGTTAAAACTCAACGCTACAACATGATTATCTTTTGAAAGTATTGATATTTAGACACTTTGTGGAGAAACAACAATATGTCAGAACTTTATAAGTGTTAACAACTGTTAAAGATAATAAATGCTGCATCTCTCCAGGCTGCTCTTGCATTAATTAAGTATTATTCGTCCATATTTTTACATTGTGGATTGCAATAGTTGCCTCGTCATCTCCAACAGTATCTACTTTCATAATGTAAATGTTTCCTCCTGATATACACCAACAGATGATTGTCTTGTGAGTGCACGCTGGTGGTGTTAAAAGAAGTTGTAGCTTTAGACGGCAGCTGTTGCATTAATTAAAAAGTGTAAATACAGGGAATATGACACTAATTGCAAACCAAGAGAGAAGTAAGAGCATGCTGTGTAGGGCTGTGCACATGAAGGGACTTCTGAACTACTTTCTGTCATCCTGCAGCTGCTGAGAGAATGTGGGTCCACTTCACTTGCATCAAGGTAGAAGTGATTTAAAAGCAATTCAAGCTGAACAATAGAAGCTCCTGCACACTGTGCTGTGAATCAGTGAATGTTTTTCACACCCCTGTGTATGGACAGTCATACATTATTATGAGGACCTTGGTGATTCATCTACCTTCACCAAAAGCCACAAATAACCAGCTGAATAAATGAATTCAGTCCAACTATAATACATTTCATACCTTGTTTTGTTTTGTAAATGCTTTACCTGGTTGTTATTCATTACCTCATTCTTGTGTAGGTATGAAGTGATATAAACCTGCACCGCACGAAGCTTAAACATCTCGTGTGCTGGTCTTAGTTATCATTTATTTAACCTTTAAAGCTGAAGCAGATGTTCTTGGATTTATAGATTTTAAAATTTTATATTTCTGCCGGACTGCCATGCAGGCTGTTTGAGAACGCACTGTTCCTCACGCACTGACTTCTTCCTCGTGAGATGAGTTCTCTGTAGTGTTTCCTGGTTCGATGGAGAGATGTTAACTTGATTTCATCAAATTCTAGTTTAATTCAGCAGTAAAACCAGCTGGAAACAGCACGACTGGCTCCGTCCAAACGTAACAGAACTTCAAGGAGGGGACTGTGCCTCGCCACAAAACTGCAATTTACCAATTTGTGGTTGATTTTAAGATGCAAAAACGGCTACATGCAACATAAGAATGTGTTTCTTTATATCTACACTATAGGTCTCTTTGTGAATCCTCTTCACTCTACTGAATTATCCCACACTTAGGGCAGAGAGCTCCAGCACCCTGAAGATGCTGGAGTTATGATTCATTGACTTTCAGAAGAGAGAAAGAAATCCATGTGCTGACAGGAAGTCATGGGTCAGAGTTTTCAGGCTCTGTTAAGTGTTATGATTCCACTTGGCTTGCTTTTGAGAATTTAGTTTTATTGTCCTGCATCAGTTTATTGAACCCACATTGCAACAGCATAATGATGTGCACTCGAAGTGTGCAGCCGACTCCTGACCTGCTTTACTTCAGATATAACTCTGCATCTTCTTACGCTCCAGTTAGTGCCTGTTCCGACTTCTAGTTCTGTGGTTAATTCAGTGTTTAGTGTCGTCTGCAGTGGCTCTTTGCTCCTCAATGCTCGTAGTAATAAAGAATTCATCGGTATACTGAATGAGTGAGAGAGTGAGGCAGCAGCTGAGTGCGCGGTCTGCTTTCTATACTTCTCACATCCTTCCAGGTGAAACAAAAGCATCATCATACAGCAATTACAGTAGCTGTGTCATTATTAGTAGTCTATATATATATATATATATATATATATATATATATATATATATATATATATATATATTATCTTACTAAGCCGCCTCTTTTGTCATACAGCAAGAATAAATGTGGATAAAATGCATCATGGGTGATTTTACTGACGATAAGCAGGAGCCTTCGGGGTGTTTTTAAATCCCTGCAGGGACACTCTGCTGCGTCATCATGCTTTATTACTTCAGTCTTTGACTTCACACTCACAGCCAACACTTGTATGCCTCTCTAAGTTAAGCACAAACACTCAATCAATGCTCCTACTTTCCTGTAAGGTTAGATGTTATAAATACAAATGTAAGTGCAGCATGCATGTTTGAGCTCTTCTCTACGTGTACGTGCATGATCAGTCCTCTAAAAATGACTTGAAGCCATGTGTGAGTGCATTCTGTCTCGCTGTACACTGACTGACGTACACTGGCAGGTAGTGGTGCATTATGTTTTTCTTTCAAAGATGACGTCATCCTCGTGCTTGTGGTGACATTGCATCTGTATGGTGTGTGTGTGTGTGTGTGTGTGAGTGTGTGCGCCTCGTGCCAAGGTGACTGCGTGTTAAGGGGTGCGGACAAAATGTAGATTTAATTTATTGCCTTTTATTTCTGCTACGTAGCAAGTCACCAGCTGGTGGAGGAGTTGTGGGGGACAGATATGTGCATGTGTTTTGTGAAGGAGCAGGGGGGGGGGGCGTGTATTAGGGGAGGAAACAAGGGGCATTGTCCTGCCTCCGTGCCCTCCGCAGGCAACTGAGGATCTTATTTGACAGCTTCAAGGTGGGAAGCGGAAAGACCAAAACAAGAACTGTAACCCCCTTTTTTTTTTTTTTGCCCCCTCCTTTTTTGTTGGGGGAGAGAAAACCAATCCGTCTCATCGCACTGTGCTGGCTGGGTTTGGCTCTTTGTCAGTGCAGGGGGGGGCGGCAGGCAGGCAGTGTGAATGCATATCATGACCACAATAGAGCAAACGAGCACAGTTCAGCCATGAAAGCCCAGCGGGAGAGGCTGAGAATTCCAGGGCTGACGCTAGAGTGAGTATTTTCCTCCGTTATCCTACCAGGGAGGCAGATCCTCTGCAGTGTGTCGCTTCATCTGTCTGTCATATTTGTTGCTTTCCTTCACTGTTACTTGTGCAGTGTTAGCATTAGCAGCAGCAGCAGCATCTGCAGCAGGAAGTCTAATGTCAAATCCTTCACATCTAAGGCAGCAGAGGCTTACATGTGGTTGTGTGTCTGTGCGTACGTGTTCACACATATATATTTTCATGCACGTGTGTGTGTGTGTGTGTGTGTGTGTGTGTGTGTGTGTGTGTGATAGACATATAGATAACGTGTTACGCAAAGGAGTGCCGCAGCTGCACAACATGCTTTCTTTACTGCCGTGACACACTTACATTTACACAGTGCACACGTAAGAAGCACACACCTCACAGCACACCCATGATGAGTGCCAGTGTTTGTTGTATGTGATCAATAAGGTGATTCGCAGTGTGTGTGTACATGGCAGGTTTCCCCTTGTATCAAAGCCAGTCATGTGTTTGACTTGATCATTTATTTTTATTTAGGTCAATAAGGTATTTGTTATGGTTCCCTCCATTTTAGGCTTTAAAACCTGCAACTGAAAGAGCACAATTGGACTGATAAGTGACCATTTTAAATGTGCCATTATATCTATGCACATTCTATATATGCAGATATATTCTATATTTTTCTTATTGTCAACAAATCCCACGAAAAGACCAAAACCAGCCATGTGTTAGTCCTTCTCTCAACACTTACTGACTTCCCAAGCTTGGATGAGAGGAGACCTGAAGAGGAGTCACTTTTAAGAAAGGCTTCCTAAAAACAAATGTTCGTAAACAGGAGGAAATGCTGCATTTAGTCTGGGACTATTTTCACCAGTGGATTAATCCACATGTGGTGTGATGCTACTACTGCAGCAGGATGGTGCATGTGGAATCGACTCAAAATAAACTACAGTGCTTTTAATAGTAAACAATAGAGCTCTATGTCCTATAAGAATACCAAACAGGCTTTAGATTCATACACTATACTTGTTACTAGGATGCCTTCATATTTGGTTTTGGTCTTTTTATGGAACTTCCTTAAAAGTAAGAGGAACACAGAAACATCACCAGGATTGAAAAGTGTATTTTGGCCACTGCAGTAAAAGTTACTCACCTCTGAATGACCTAATGCTCTGCAGTGCCAGAGCTCAATAGTAAAGTAAAAGTCTTTCTGTGTGATTGCACTCACAAGAGATGAGATATTTTTAACCATATCATGAAAAATGTACTAAAGAATGTTAATTAGGTTAATCTGTAGCACGTGTGCATGTTTGTCTTTGACTTTAGCCTGATTTGAAACACCAACGTCAAACAAACATTACATAAATGCGATGGGAACCTGCTCTTTAAACACGTGACAGGAATCATTACACTTCATGATGCTGCTGTCTTCATCTTGGCACGTGTGTGTGTGTGTGTGTGTGTGTGTGTGTGTGTGTGGGGGGCAGGGGTTCTTTCCTGTCCTGTGTGATATAATACAACTATTCACTCCATTTAACTTACAGCCTCACTCCCCGAAGCTTGAGCCCCACTCCCACTAGCCCCTGCAGTCCGTGCAGCCCGCTGCACGCTTTTCACTTTTGGAGGTAAGCGAGCGCTCTTCAGCCTGTGTTGTTTTGAGAGGTCTGTTCGTGCACGTTCGAGTCATCATGCGTCACGAGGCTCGAACTGGAGATTCATTTTGCCCTCCTAAAATCATCTGCCATTGAAATGACATTGAAAGAGGAGGACACAGTGCTTATATAATGTTGATACTGTCCCCCCCCCCCCCTTCCCCCATCTTGCCCCTCTCTGTTCTGAGGTTTATGCTCCTCTTTCATGTGCTAAGTAGGATTTGTGGCTTTTGCAATACATCAAAGTGAAGAATAGTCTCAATCTGTCTGAATCCCGGCTGGATTGATTAATTTAGAAGTAAAGAGTATTGAAAACGGTCAAATCCACTTTTAGTTTTCTCGGTTATGGTCTGCTCTCCAAGCTTACTGCTAATATCTCCACTAGTTTATGATTTAGTATTTTAAAATCTGTGCGCTGGTAGAGCTTCAGATTATTTCATGAACATCAAGACTTTTATCCTTGTGTCACTGAAAAGATTATTTCTTGGGAGGGTTGCATCAGTGATGTCTGAGATGAACTCCTCACTTCACCCGCCAACAAGCTCGGATTCTGTCTTCAGGACAATCCTCGTTGGAGATTTCACCTTGAAGATGGGTCATCAAGGTTGAAGCCATTTTGTTGCGGCTCTATGTTCCTTAACTGGTGTTTATGTAATTACTGGTTGGTCGGACAAGTGGATGGCCCAGTGCCTTTTTTGATGACATGACTGTTTGTAGTCGTGTCTGCTTCGTCGCTGTCTTCTGACACGTGTTGATTACACACACACACACACACACACACACACACACACACACACACACACACACACACACACACACACATATAGTCTGTGAGATCAAAGGAAGTACCAATCGTTCCATGTAAAGGTGGATTTCTTTACAATATTTCTGTCTACGATCAAACTTCATGGTTAGCGTCAGCCTCGTTCAGCAGCAGCTTCTCTTAAATACTTAAGCACAAGAAATATCTGCATGATACACGGTTAAAAAGAGAGTAACGGTCTTTCTGTCGAGTCTTTTTGAACCGTTTCTGATGGAGATTTTGTCAAGAGAAATGTCGAGGGATTCTTTTTTTTTTCCAGCTCATTCAAAACACTCAATATTGAATAATGTTCTGTATCAATGAATAGCATGAAACGCCCACCTATGTCACCTCTGATCCCCTCTTCTTCTGCTCAGCTTTCATGGTGAAGTGGAGCAGGAATGTAAGTGAGTCAGCTCCATACACGACTGTGGAGACGGGGTTTTTTTACTGGCTCTGTTTCTTTTTTTTTATTCTGTTGACAAGTTTTTATTCCAGCCTGTACCGATGTGGTGCCGCAGTGCTCTGTACGATCGGACATGTTCAAGTATTGATGCAGTAAAAATAAAACTCGATTCTGTCCGAGCAGGTGTTCAGATCGGGCGCACGTTGTAAACCCTGACGTTCACAGGTGACGTTGGAACTGCTGAGCGCTTCTGTTTTGATTCATCTCTTTGGTTGCAATGGCTTGTTTTCAGGTTTTGTTTACTTTTGGTACATTAAGGTTATGTATAGATTATCTTCTGCGTAAGTTCAGTAAATCATCTTACAACTAGTGTACCATTGAGGAAGTTGGATCCATGAATGTGAAGACTTATCAGATGTAAAGTTGCACGATCAGCTTCCGTCTTTCTCATCACTTATCAGAGTAGACGGGGATTTCACAAAACATCCTGACAGACTGTTTACTGATACAGTAACACATAGAAAACACTGTATGCATACTATCCTAATATCTTAACCATAACCAGAGACAAGTCACATAATGGTAAGAGGACAGTAACACATTTCTTTCTGCTTGAGATGTGTCGCCGGTGACCTCCGTGTTCATGCTGCTCTGTGCAAGTTTGACTTTGAACCATCTGAACCATCATTTCTTATGTGGAACACAGAAGCAGAGCAGAGCCATAATTAGAGTGAAGGCTGTCATACTGGCCTGTAGGGAGCCGGACTGAGCCACTCTGAGGGAATGCACACACACGCACACGCACACACACATGCAGTGGCTTTGTACTGACAAAATGGCTTCTTTATGGAACTTTATTACACGCAAGTAGAACTGGCAGTTTTGTGCCAGTCATGGTAGTGTTCCTCTTTTGTCCATTTCACTCGCCGTCTCTCTTCCTGAGCTCCTTCCAGGCGATGCACTTGGCTTTGGACTAAACTGCAGCGTCCTGATGGTCCTCAGGTCTTACTGTGCACTTCCTTTGTGAAGCTCTCAGCCAGTCCTTCTACTTCTTCTGCTCTCCGGTGCACTGTTGAGATTATAAAACATGATCATAACAACCTGCAACAGAGGTGGTGCGTGTGGCGGTCACGTGGTCTGCTTGTCTTTATCTCACAACATGTCACATGACCACCCCGAGGTAATTGTGAGGAGGTAAAGCAAACCATAATAAAATAATGAGGCTTTGCAGCTGCGTTTGGTTTAGAGCATTTCTAACTTTAACAAAACATTGTCACACTGGATGTTTTGGTATTTCTTTAAATGACTTAATCCCTTATTCGTGTATCAAAGTTGTTGCCAATGAATTTATTTATTCACTGCTCCATAAATATTAGACTTCTCCCCACCATTTATCTTTGTTTTCACTCGCTCGTATATGGTCGATTTCTATTTCTGCTGAGCTCGATAAGACGAGATGAATGTTTTGAAGCTTGTGAAAGTAACATATATACCTGACTCCATCAATCATGTGATTACAGCAACCTCAGACTCTGCACACACACTGACACAGACGCTCTTATCGCAGCTATTGAGTTCTGTTGTTGCAGCTCAAGTGTCTGTCTGCTGGGCTGAACTTTGCTCTCCTGTGGAGAACACTCATTGGATATAAGAATATAAGTAATCAATGGAGTTGGATTCTTTGTGATCGTAACAGTTCATCTTGTTTAGAAAATGATTTTTGTTCCAAACCCTGACAGCTACTTCAGAGAATGTGTCTGCATACTTTGTGCTCCCCACAGGCTGCTATGATCATCTGACTCTAAACTCTCACACATACACGCCGGACCCGAAAGTCAACTTCATCACTGAACCGACAAAACGGCAGTTTGTATGCGTGTCATGCATGTGCACGTGTCGGTGCAGCTCTTCCAACCTATTTTTCCTTTTCTGAAATGTGCGTAGTATTCCAGTTAAAGAGAAAACTATTTGTTAATCAATATATTTGACATATTTGGTGACTGTAAACAAGGATTAAGTAGTCGTTTTGTGTTTCGCTGCTTTTCTGCCGGCCAAGAAACATGAGTCAAGGATCAAAGGTGATGAAGTTAAGGTGAGGCGCTCATCCAATGAATGAGCAGGACTGTCGATGCAGGGAGCAGCTGAGGGAAGGATTTATGCAGTAGCAGAAGAAATCCATGCAAAAGCAAAGCATTTCCATTTCAAATAGGTCCTGCTTAATACACTGACCCACCAAACTTTTGGAGGGGTGCCAGTTCGTTAAAGCTGCAAGTGCACAGCAGCATCTGCTGATGATGCAGCACCCCGCTGTCTCACAACCCCCCTGCACAGGATCTGAAGTGGTAGATGCCTGTTACATGATATCAAGCATGTTGAGCAAGGGAGCAGGGTGAGTGTTTGGGATATGGAGCAGAGTCGCAGTGAAAGGGAAAACAAAAAGTCAGCTGCTGTTAGGTGTTGTATCCCTGCAACAGTGGAGGCTGTCGACACCTGACCTGGATCACACACACTGTGTGTTTTTCAGGATCCTCCTTGGATTACTTTTGTATTTGAGGACAGAGGAGGACAAGGTGTCCTCTCTGCCAGTGTGTTTATGCCGCAGCTGGCTGCAGATGTGCCTGTGCAGAGGAGGTTTGGTCCTAAGGAGAGCTGTTGTAGGAGTACTTGTCAGGACTGCTGTGGGGGTCGCATCCTGAACTCTGAAAGCCGTCGCTTCTCCTCATCAGGTCATCAAAAGCCTCCTTTGCATCTCCCTCTGTGGCATGACACGGACACAATGTCAGACTCTAGTCTGTGGACGGTACTGTCCAACTTTAACATGCCACATTTCTTCAGTGGAGCCCGTCTGCGCCGGTCCAAGAGGTAACAAGTTTGCCGTATTTTCATGATGCGTTGCTTTACAGACAGACTTCTTTGCAAATGGAAATCAAACACAGACATCCGTCAGATTCATTTCCTACCAAACAAATAACTTGGCGTGCATTTTTTTTAAAACTCTGATTGGCAGGATGGATGTAATGTTAGTCATCGGAGCCGTTTTCTGCGGCCAACATGAATAACAAGCTGGGTGTTGCCTTGCAGCCTATTGTGTATTATTTGCTTTGTGAGTCAAATGGTAATTGAATGTTTGTTGTCTCAGGACGTGTACTTTCCGATATGCTATCCTCTTTAATTAAGAGTTGGAAAGTGGAAATGCTGGTTGATTTTCTTACATCTCCGTTGCTGATTGTTGTCGGTGGCCTTACAGTCTCTGTCCACCCCCCCGAGAAATAGTTATTTGCGTCAACAAAGCTTCTGAGAAACTGTTTGACTTCTAGCATCCCTGATTTAAAAGCGTTTCATTGGTCTGTGTGATCCCGAGTGTGTAGCCACTGGTTTATCACTAAGCCACTTGATCTCAGTTTTCTGTATATGGTTTGGTGAAGCCCATTAAACTGATATTTATCTTTAATCCTCGTCCTGACCCATTTTATTTAAAAAAAACAGCTTAACAAGTATTCAAAAACCTCTGTTATATTTAGTGCATATTGAAAACAGAAGCTTCGTGCTGTAAAAGCGCAGTCTGAGATCACGGCCATGTTTTTCTGCTGTGTGTTGATGGATGACTGATAGTTTATTTCATTTAACATCTGTTTACGACTGGAAAGTTGGATTGGCTGTAACACTTTTTTAAGTGCTAAACTAGAAGTCAAAATAGAAAAGAGGACGCTGTACTTTTAACATTTTAAACATTGCATTTTAAGAACTGCAAGATGTAATAACTTTGCTGCAACTGTTGGCCATATTACCCTTAGGTATTTACCTTTAATATGTAATGCACTTTATGAGAAAGTGTAAGTATAATTAGAAAAAGCATCAAAGCTGAGTCTCTGAACAGCTACACTGCACATCCTCAGATGTAGAGAACCAGTCTTCAGTGGCTAGGAGAAGAAATCTGCCTTGCTTTTACCAAAGCAGCATGTTTTTAAACACTATTAATAGAGCCGTGTGTGTCATGTCTGACTTTGAATTTGGGTTTGTCAGCGAGCAGCAGCAATTTATGTGGCATTGCGCTTTCTCAGCTCACCTGACAGCTCTGACAAGAGAGCAAAACTCGCAGAAGTGAAAGAGATTAATCTTGGCTTTTTGTTGACATGGGTCAGGATCAGACGTTTCTGATTCAAGCGTTGTAAATCAAAGGCTTGTTTTAAATCTATTTTTGCCTCTTCCTGTAACCCAAAATAAGTTTGCACACTGAAATCTAAGAAATAGTTTTTGACAGATTCAGATTACTTTGTAATATTGGAAGAGTTCCTGTAATGTAGGTCAGTGTAGAAGTGAAGGAAATGTAAACTTTTTAAGATAAAATTGTGCACTTTTAAAAATGCTAACGAGGACGTGTGAAGTATCTCTAACTTTGCATAAACACCTCCTTTTTTTTTTGTTTGTTTTTAGTCGTGGAAACAGAGATCTGTAGCTGCGCTTGTGGAGATTTCACATGTATACAACAATGGTGGGATGAGGTTGAGGGTTTTGCATATCAGCGAGACTGGTAAACCCTTCTATGGATCCATTCCAGGAATCTCACACATCTGCAGTACAGCATACAACACTGGCCTACTTTCTCCCTATCATCTTCGCCCAGGGCTTCTTTATCCCTCCTTTAAAGCTTCACTATAGCGACACGTTCCCCCCCCCCCCCCCCCCCCCTTACTCAGCCTTTTTTGCCACAGAGGTACCACGGCTCAGCTGAGCATCACACGTGATAAAGATGGCCTGCGTGCCATCGTAACCTGTGACAGTCTTTTATAAAGTAACGCAGAAGCAGTCATTTAATGTCCCCATGAGTGGCACGGAGTTGATTGGGCAGCAGTGTGGCATTCTCTTGGCTTAATCCACAGTGAGAGGGTATAAATAGATCTCGTTAAATCTGATCCTCTTTGACTGAGCACCTGTGTACCAGATATTATTCACTCCCTCCCTATCGCGATAAATGATTCATGGCATGTGTCCACACTCTTGATTGCGAGGGTTAGCTCTTGAAACCACACGAGTAAACAAGGATGAATGGGAATCAGTCAAAATAGGGTTTCCCCTCTGATTTAGGGAGATGAATTTGGATTTTGGAGTGACAGCAGGGCAGCAACAGGACTGCAGAGAACTACAAGAAAGTATCGATAAATTGTACATGACTTTGTACCGTTATTCTCAACATAAGGCTCAGACTAAGAGACATCAAAGAAATGACTGTCAACTGTGCAACATTACATAATACATGATCACAGATTCAGTTAAATGCTTATTCATCATAATTGAGAGACTAATATCTTTCTCAATCATCTGGTCACATCACATTCAACTCTCAATTCAGAAATGACTGAGCTCAGGCTTGAAGGTCAATGCTTTCTTGAGTATCCAAATACCTGCAATGTTCTCTGCAACTTCAAGCATCATCAGCAGAATGCATCCTGTACTTTATAATCATAAGAGCACTGAGCCTTGGGAACCACTGACTGGTTAATATTTTGTTCCTGCACATTTGTTTGTCGTCTATTCATCATCCTATTAGACATTAGTATTTGGCTAATTGCTCAGCCGTTGAGCAGGAGCAAAGCTTTTCCCTCTGTCCGCTGATACGTCTGCTGTCATCGTAAAAACGAGCGGGAAATTGCCCGACGGTAATCCACACCGACGTGAGCACAGAAATCATCCACAGGCTCCTCGTGTGTCGCTCTTTAGCACTGAACTAAAGGCAACATTGTCTTCTATGCTCTAAAGCTGGCTCTGCATTAATATTAAATAATATCTAGGCCAGGTGTTTTGTGTATTTGACTTGTGAAATGTACACATAATAAAAACTAGCAAGTAAGCATGAGGAAAAACAAACATCTGATTGAGGCAAACCATCATGACTTATCATAACTTTTCGTAACTCTAGGCTTAAGTGTATTCTAAGTCTCAGGGAGTGTCGGGAGCTTTTTGCACATCATTATCAACATGTGGGAGAAGTTGCCGAGCTCTCCACTAGTGCTGAAGCGACATTGACGCTCTGATTATCTGCAGCGGCACATGGAGGAGCTGCTCTTCAGCTGTGTTAAGATATGAAGGGCGCCTGCTGCACGCGTCTGTGCATCATTGCAGAAGCACATGTGCATTTCACTGTGCGTGCGATCAATGCTGCAACACGCAGACCGGCGAGCTGCACCTGCGAAGTACTGACTTACTTACTGACACTCTTTCCCACCCAGTCATTTTACCATCTGACATCCCATCTATAGAGTGCATTGGCATTGGTAAGAATATTCCTACGACCAAACGTCAGATTTAGTTTTGCCATTGTTTGCAACTCAACATGTAGATTTGCTACTAATGTTTGAGAAGCACAAAACATAGTTGAGTCATCTGCACACTTTAACAACATCTGCATTCAAATGATTCATAAGAATGTGTAAACGCAGACGCAGAGTAGGGACTTCACCTGCGTCCCAGGTGCATGGAGAAGGGAGAAGGTCTGAAGAGGTAAAACTCCCACCACATTTGAAGTATACAGAAATACTAAGCAAGAACTTAAAGGGGAAACTTTAACATTTAAGCTTCGCAATACGAATACTATGGTCATTAAACGCTGCAGTGAAATCCAGGAGACACACACACACACACACACACACACACACACACTAGCCTCAATATTCAAAAACTGTTTTTTTTTGTATTATGCAAAGGATGGTAATTATTATTGAATAACATCTTAAAAATTCAGTTGGAAATGGTTCAGTTCTCTGAGGGGGTTATGTAACAGGATGTCATTGAGCCTCTGACCTTGAAGTGAATTCATGTTCTTGCAGGCATTGTGTTGCGTTTCCACTGACGGCCTCTAATTTGAAAACATAAATCCAAGACTAATCGGGGCATTGAACACTAAAGCTGCTTTTTTTTTTTTTTTTTTTACGGTGAAATAGTAAAACATTTCTCTCAAGGTTAAAAATGTATGAGTCACATGTTGATCACAGTGGTCCCTCGTGAGCCACAGTCCTGTATACACATGATCAACAAACATAAAAGCTTTCTGAATGCTGCACAAAGAAGCGGTTTTTAAGTGACTGAAGCAGGATGTTCTGTCTCTTGTTTTCATGGCACTGCATGTATCCAGATTAACTGTCGACACCAGGACTGTGCACACACCCTGGAGTATATTAGAGGCCATGTTTTATTATAGAGTATACAGTCAGAAATACATGTGAGTGTTTGTGATAAGTGAATGTGTACAGTTACATTTCAAAGCCATGCACAATAATGATCCCTTAGCTTTACCGTCAATATTATATATTAAATTAGGTGAGAAGATATTTATGGAGGCAATAAAAATCATAATTAATCAAATCATATTTTACTTTTTTCTACACATTAATGTCAAATCTTCATATTTCCAAAGCTTTTCAAATGTTCTTACAGCTTCACAAATCCAACCCTTGACTGGAACAAAAACAAAACAGAAAATCCAATCATAGAAAGATTTACACACAACAAGGAGAATAAATTATATTGTAGCATATTAAAAACAAACTAATTAAATATAATATGGAAATTTGAGTTGAGATTTTGCATGCTGTCAATAAGAAATATGTGGTTCTTTGTCCAGTCTAATATTTGACTTTGTGGTTTTCCAGCTGCAGAACGAGCAACAGAAAAAGCCTGATAGGAAGCGGTCAGTCGACAGGTTTACCCCGACCTCACTCCCCTCTCTCATCTCTTACAGGTAAGTGTACGGTCCTTATGCATGTACTGTTAATGAATGGGTTTAATCTGTTTCCTCTCCCCAGTGTTAGAAACATACACGTCAGTTCACAGAGACTGCATTTCTCTCTCCATAGCTTTAAACCAAATAGCAGCAGACCCTAACAGAGGCTTGTCTGGCACAGAAAACTCTGAAAAGTTATTAAACTATTCCTGTCTTTTCAGTCTAAGTTGATCTGAGGTCAGTTCTGTGGTGTCTGGCTGAGATTTCAATCGTACAGTGGCAAGTTGAAGGGCAGTGATTGTGCTGTGTGAGGAAGTGGTGGCCTGCAGAAAAGGAAATGCACAGGAGTGGAGGGAGGGCAGGCCTCATTTAACACAGGGCGTTTTATTTCCTGGCATTGGTCAGCAAAGTTGGAGCCGCAACTCAACAGTGTTTGGTCTGTACTTCAACCTGCCGAAGGGGCCCCGTCTCTAAGATGGACTCAGAAAGCCACAATGTTCTTCTTGCTAATGAATGTGTTCAGCGCTGGGACGACCTAACTCTGTGGCTCAGTCGTAATATTGGTGCCAAAGGTAAGAAAAACATCCTTTCAGTTCCATTTTCACCCACGTAAACACTGGTGACGCACAATAATTAAGAGGTTTTCTTTATAGATTGGATGTTTTTCTTCTGAGCTCTGGTCTTGCCGATCAGATCTTTTGTTCAGGATCGTGAATCCTTTTATAAACGACATTCCCTTGAACCATATTTCTTGTTATTCCTCGCAGACAAGGTTCCTAACAGTGAGTGAATAATATGTCTCTTCAGGTGCACGCTAATTCCATTGTGTGTTATTACAGCTCGTATTAAGATTAGAGTGAAATCAAATATGTGGCATTCATCCCTAACCAGATTCAGATGCTGTAATTGTCCTCCAGTATGGAAATTGTCTGATTAATGCTGGACCATAAGGTTTGTTTTTACATTCCAGCGCTGGAAACACAACGGCTAATTGGTGCCTTTTCAGAAAGTCAGGGCAGAGTGTAGATACTTCTCTCTTTATGTGCAAGTGATCCTCTTCAAACATATCATGTTTGTTACAAAAACAGCTTTCTTTCATTTACATAAAAGCCAAAATACGGTTATTTTTCATCCAGTTCAGTCTCCAAAATCCTAGTACTGTACGTGCTTTTATAACATCCAGAATCAACTACTGCAATGCGCTTTTCTCCCGGCCTCCCCATGACAGTCCTATCCAGACTATCCTCACCAGATATTGGAAGTTTGATGCAACACCTGTCCTGATTTGCACCGGCTACCAACACTTCTGCAGACTTATTGCTCTGTGTACTCAGTCACGTCCTTTATGTTCTTTTGACGATGATTATTCAAATGTTCCTAGATTCAACAGAAAGGATTCTGGGGGCAGAGCCTTTGCTTATCTTTGCTATTCTTTGGAATAAACTCTCTATGCAAATGTTGGAAGCAGATTCTGTTGAAATATTCAAAGCTTGGCTTAAAACTCACCTTCTTTTCTCTCCGCTGCTGCTCCTCCTAGTATCTCTGGCTGGGTAAACTTTCACTGATTGTTGCTAAATTAACTTTTTCTGTTGTGATATGAACATCTCCACCTGTATGTTTGAGATTCAGCCTGTATATGTGTGTGTGTGGTGTGCGCGTGTGTGTGTTATTTCTACAGATAATGTTTCTAATGTTGTATTTTAACCTGTAAAGTTTGCAGAGACTCTTTGTGATGTGCACTTTAAATAAACTGAAGTTTAAGCTGACTTGCATTTGAGCAAAACCCACTTAAAAGATCGACCTTTTGTTCTCCAGCACTCGAGTTTTTATAGCAACATCAAGGCCGTTTTGATGAGTTATGTGTCTGTCGCAACGTGTCTCAGAAGTTTAACCGTTTAAGATCAGCGAGAAGAGAGTATTAAACTCTGCTGCACGCCACAAACAAATTGGCCAAAACATACTACTTGACAATTACTGGTAAGTGGAAGGTAGGAGCAGAGGAGAGAGGATCCACGTGTTGATAAAAACGATGCTTTGTAATGAGCTGTGTTTAGTTTGCCGACTTTGTTTCTAACTAAAACTTTGCAGTGTGGCAACTGTTCTCTAAACCTACTACTTAAATATACTCCTGGTTAGTGCTCGCAGCCTTGAGGTCTTCAAGAGACCGTTTTTAGTCTCTAGTTATTGCTAGTAGTTATAGCTGGGGGCATTCAAAGTGTCATCCTATGTTAAATTAGAAATGAAAAGAATATTTCTGTCTGCTGTTTTATAATCAGTTATTCATTTGAAAAGGTTTTTTCAAGCAGAAATTCCAAACATTCCCCATTTCCAGCATCTAAATTGGGGGAATGTTCTGCTTTTCTTTGTCTTTATGTGACGGTAAACTGAATTTATTTGGATTTGGGTCTGTTGGCTGGCAACACAAGATTTGTGAGGCTGTAACTTTGGCCTTTAGGAAACTGTTTTCTGACATTTTAAAGACCAAACGATTAATAAATAATGCAGTAATTATTGTAGTCCTAGCGCTTCTAAATATGTCACTTGGATCACCTGAACTGGAATAAGAAATGTTCCTACTGAGTAAAAATGATCAAACATGCAGCGTTGACTCTGATCCGAGATGAAGCCGTCACCAGTGGTTCGTGCAGTTAATCGGTCTTTGTTTTGGATGCAAATTGAAATTGGAATCCGGTCGTATTGACTTGTTTTGCTTGCAGGTTGTTTACCTTTTTTTAAATTGCATTTGTCTTGTGTTTTTCTTGCAGGAACAAGCCCACAAGACAGTCCTAGAAATTTCTCTCCGAGTGCTTCAGCTCATTTCTCCTTTGCACGAAGGTATATATATATATATAAGCATGGATATTTACTTGATTTGCAGCTGCTCAAATCAGCCAGAGACAGATTATGTATTTAAAAAGAGAGAGAGTATGCTGTGCATCCAGTTGTAGCCTTTCAACTGGATAATAAAGTCTTAATATTCAGCTTAGCAGTATAAATATGTTTTTTATTTTCTACCTTTTTCCTCAACATGATATCATGTAATTGTTTTGTTTTGTTTTTTTATTATAACCCACAGTCATTGCTACAGAGCAGACAGGTAACTTCATGTTATAATTCATGAGTTTGTCTCGTAGTAACTGTGAAGTTTCTCATTCTGGCTTCTAGTTTCAGTTGCACGTTCAGTCATTGTTTCTCCGTGTGCTTTCCTGTGTCGTGTCCGAACAATAGCACAGAAAGGTCACCATTCATCTAGAACCATGTGGTCATCTTTTGAATTCATGATGTGTTTGTGCATGGACTCAGCGTCAGACCTTGAAGTGTTGATGAATCTGTGCTCGTCTCTGCTGCTGTGTGACAGGACTGATGGTCGCCGCTGGTCGTTGGCCTCCCTTCCCTCCTCTGGATATGGAACCAACACGCCCAGCTCCACCGTCTCTGTAAGCATCTCACACATCTCACACATCAGCTTCACAGAATGAAAGATTTTTCTTTCAAAACCCAAATTCATAATGCCAAAACGTGACTTTAATGTGGAGTTCAGCGTTTGTCACGGTGGCTCTGTTTTCTCTTTATGCGTCTGACTCTTTGTGAACAAACGCTCCGTATGAGAAGCAAAAGATTTGTTCTGGAGTCAACATGACTTTGACAAGTATGCAACAAACACACACCCACACATTTCTCTCTCTTATTGTGTCTCGTTCCTCCGTCTACATCTCTCTATTTCTCACCGTGACTGCATTCAAATGTATCCGTGTATAGGAAGCAGACAGAGCATGTGCATACAATACAGTCCATGTAAACAATGACTAACATTTACAGGAATTACAAAGTGTCATGGGGATTAAAATGGTTGTGTTTTTTGTTTTGTGCGGCGTTACATCAGCTGGTACATTTCCTGCTATTCACACAATCTGTCAAAGGAAGCATGTCACGGTTTGCTGGTGAAACATCAGTCATGAGTCAAGTCGTACTGGAAATAATACAAGTTGTTGCCATGTAGTAAGAGTCATACTTGAGTTTATTTTTTATTTTTTATAGTGTTATCTATCAGAGCTGTATCACTGCCCCATGTGTTACTATGAATCCACAGTAACACATGTCTACAGCCAGCAGCTGGCTAACCTAGCTTAGCATAAAGACTGGAAACACGGGGAAACAGCTAGCCTGCCATCGTCAGAAGGTTAATAAAATCTGCGTACCATCACCTCGTACGATCACTAACACTTTCTTCGGGCAGAGCTAGGCTAGCTGTTTCGCCCTGCTTCCAGTCTTTATGCTAAGCTAAGCTAACCATCTCCTGGCTGTAGCTTCATATCTGTTACTGATCTTCTCAACTCGCTGAAAAAACTGTATTTCCCAAAATTAATTCCTTAAAATGTGGCAGGAAGACTGAAACATATGATTTTCTGGTATCATGTTTTTTATTTATTTTTTCATTCACACAAAAAAAAATGCCGTCTTTTTCTTTCTTTTTTTTTTTTTTTGAATATAAATGTGTTTCATTTCCAGTCATCCTGTTCATCACAGGAGAAGCTGCACCAGCTACCCTTCCAGCCTACACCTGATGAGCTGCACTTCCTCTCCAAGCACTTCTGCACAGAGAGCATCTCTGGGGATGAATGCCGCAGAGCAGCGGCTCAGATGCGACCGCGCTCACGCAGTCTCAGGTATTTGTTTACCTCTACAGATATGAACATCATCCTCACGGGGTTATGCATTCTGGTTGGTCATCACTTAATCTGTATTTCTCACTGCCACTTTTACAACAAAAGTATTTCAATATAGGTTGGAAGTTTCCTTTACAAGGGGATTACCCATATTTAGAGGTCTTAATTATTGAAAGTATGTAAATAAATTAAATAAAAAACAAATTAACATAATAATAAAACTTCTAAAAAGGCAAAAAAAACACAAGCATATCAATAATAAAAATAACAACTGGTTATATAGGTTCACCTTACATAATTCCAATTTCCATCCAATATTAATATATATATATATATATAGGAGATATGAGAGAAGAGAGAAGATAGAGAGACGGATAGAGAGAGAGATAGAGAGAGAGGAGAGAGAGAGAGAGAATAGGAGAGACTGAGAAGATTAGAGGAGAAGAAGACTTAGAGAGAGGAGAGAGAAGATAGTAGAGGAGGAGAGAGAGAGAGAGAGAGAGAGAGAGGAGAGAGCGAGAGAGATATAGCGATGAAGCGAGAGAGAGAGAGAGAGAGAGAGAGAAGAAGGGAGAGAGAGAGAGACCTGAGAATAGACGGAGAGAGAGAGAGAGGAGAGAGAGAGAAGGAGATATGAGAGAGATGAGGAAGGACGGAGAGAGTAAGAGAGAGAGAGAGACGGAGAGAGAGAGTAGAAGAGAGAGAGAGACGTAGAGAGTAGAAGAGAGAGAGGACGGAGAGAGAGAGGTGAGAGAGAGGAGAGAAGAGACAGGAGAGAGAGGAGAGGAGAGAGAGGAGAGAGAGAGGAGAGAGAGAGAGAGATAGGAGATAGATATATCGAGGACTGACGTAGTAGAGAGAGAGAGCGAGTAGAGCGAATGAGAGAGAGAGAGTGAGTAGAAGAGAGAGAGAGGAAGAGAGAGAGAGATAGGCGAGAAGAGTGAGAGAGAGGAGAGAGAAGAGAGAGAGACTATCTATATATGATATAATCTAGATATATATATATATACTATAGATATAGATATATATCTATATATATATATATAAAATAACTATGTAATTTAAACTTTACCTGTTTTATTTTGTCTGACTTTAAAGAAGTCCTATTACAGTACTTCATGCGGTTCCGGTTCCTTCCTAAGTATATGATCCTTCAATTGTTATTCATCAGTGGTAATCTGTACCTCTGTAATCTTTGCATGCATGTCTTGTATAAAAACTTCTTACTGATTTTAGTCCTGTTTATTTTTCAGCCCTGGAAGATCTCCTTCATGCTACGGACCATGAGATTATCATGATGAATCAACGTCTACAAGGAGCGATTTCCTAAAGTACGGGCTCACAATATGTTTGCTTACCCCCCCCCCCGTCTGAACATTAATCATCTCATGCGTTACCAACTGACACCTTTCCTTCCTTCCTGCAGGCCACAGCTCAGATGGAGGAAAGGATTCAAGACATCATCCGCAGCAACTCTCCAGAGAGCGTCCTCCCTTTGGCAGATGGTGTGCTCGGCTTGCCCACCACCAGATAATTGAACTGGCCCGTGACTGTTTGGAGAAGAGCCGGCTAGGACTCATCACCTCCAGCTACTTCTGCGAGCTCACTGACAAGCTGGAGAGGCTCGTTCAGGAGGTGAGCGCGTCTTCAGAAATCATACAGAGGTTTTTTTCAAAGACAGTACACCATTAAATCTTGTGAAAATGTCCTTCAAACGGTGTTAAAATGTGCCGAGCCTCATTTTGTACTTTCCATTTATTGTATTATATTTGAGTCACAGAGCTGAGGGTTAGGGTTAGATTGGAAGAAATCTTTTACTATCTCCATGAAGAAAGATTCAGTCTGTTGCACGATAAGAAAGTTTTTCGAACTTGTCTCCTAATCCAGGTAGCCAGAAATGACAAGTGTCCTTGCTATTAATGTCATTTTTTTTATATTTTGTGAAAGAAAAATAAAGATTTAAGGTAAAAACAAATATAGAAGTGATCATTTTGACATATTTGGTCATAGATTAGAGAAATAGTCGCAAATTAGGATGCAGATGGTCAGAAGAGTCAGAACAGTAAGTGTTTGTAAATGTTGTGTCAAAGGTTGTGATCCACGAGAGGCACAAACTGAGATAAAGGAGAACCATGCTGTACCTGACCAGTTTACGTTAACATGGGAACAACTGTGATCTTGTATCTCGCTGTGTAGTCCACAGAGCGATCGGAGAGCGAGGAGGTGAACATCATCAAAGAGCTGGTGAAGAAGATCCTCATCATCATAGCTCGACCTGCTCGACTGCTGGAGTGTCTGGTGCGTTTCATGTCCACAGCCTCTGAGATATATACTGTAATTATTAGTGTGATTTTTGAATATAATTCCTATATTTGTATTGCCGGTTTGATAAAGTTACATTTGTTTCTGTCGTGTCTCTTTTGTGGTTGTTTGTAAACAGGAAGTAGATCCGAAATGTCCCATTTTATCATGTTTTATAATATTTCCCTGCCTTGAGCAGAGCTGCCACTTGTTAAGCATTGTTCATACACTAAAACGTGCTGCTGTGTGTCTCCAGGAGTTTGACCCGGAGGAATTTTACCACCTTTTGGAGGCCGCTGAAGGACACGCTAAAGAGGGCCAGGGCCATCAAAACGGACATCCCTCGTTACATCATCAGCCAGCTGGGACTCACACGAGATCCTCTGGAAGGTACAGGAAGTTTATTATCATCATCAGGGATAATACTACACAAACTATAATACCAGGAAATACCAGATTTAAAAAAAGAGACAGCTTTACGAATAAAGCTTTAAAGATTCAAACTACTCTGTACAGCCCTAATACAAACAAGCTTTGGTTTTTAAGGTTTATAAAGAGGAAGTATCTGTGCATTCATTGCAACTAAAAGACAAAGATACCCTTGACTAATGTCCTGTACTGAACACCATCTTTCTAATGACCCTCTGTCCCTCCTGATTCAGTAACAAACAACATTCATTATGACTAATTAGAAAGGAATGGCCTCCCCACAGACCTGACGCAGATCCACACAGGCTGGCGCATCAGCCAATCGCTCCACTCATTTCCCACGAGTGTCTCCTGTGCTCCGTTTTGCCCCGTGCCTTGTGTGCCTGAAGCAAACCTACACGGAAGGACAGATGTTAAATAGCAGTGGCAATGTGTTTACAGGCTCCCCCGGGGCAGGACAAAACACCCCCCAGTGAAATTACACACATGGACTTTGGCATGATTGCACACAAACGCAGAGAAAAAAACTGTTAAAGATGCAAGGTGGTTTATAATGAGCAGTTGTTCTGGAGTGGTGATTCTCACAATGGGGTGTCAGGCATGTGTTTGTGTTGCCCCGTCTGATTTCCGCCCCATTTATTCTCAATTCAGATTATCTTGGAGTCAGCGCCTCGAAGTTAATAGGTTGATAAAAGCTGCTGTTTTGTTTAAAGATCCTGATTTCTCAGCGTTTAAGTTACCTTTGTTCTAAAAGCTGCACTGCAGAACACGTTACGTGAAGCTACAGATTCAGAATACACTCATTTCTTTCATTTAAACTTGTCTTTATTTGCTCTGTAGAAATAGCTCAGCTGACCAGCTGCGACAGTGGGATTGCAGAAACACCAGAAACGGACGACTCTGTAAGCATTATTATTATTTTGGTATTGATTTACTCCATCCATCTTTATTGCAAGTGTATCAGCGAAGTACAGATTGTATCTTTCTGATTTGTTCTAGTATATGTCTCTCTTCTTGCCTTCAGTCTCAGAGCCTCAGCACGGCCTTGCGGTGCCGACGTAATCCCTGTGAGTTGGACTTTGAGATGACAAAACTCATCAGCAATGGTGCCTACGGGTAAGAACATCTTATTCTTATCTGAATATCTAATCCCTCATGATACATGGTGTGTGCTACAGACAGATTAGGTGATCATCTCTAAATTGGACAACTTGTTTTGTTGCTTTGAGAGTATTTCCCCGCAGCTGACTGGTAAACCGTTTGTTCCACAGCGCCGTTTATCTGGTCCGGCACAAGGAAACGAAGCTGCGCTTTGCCATGAAAAAGATCAACAAGCAGAACCTGATTTTGAGGAATCAGATCCAACAGGCCTTCGTGGAGAGAGACATCCTTACCTTTGCTGAGAACCCTTTCGTGGTGTCCATGTACTGCTCCTTCGAGACGCGGCGGCACCTGTGCATGGTCATGGAATATGTTGAAGGTCAGCAGCCTGGTTTTTTTTAAAGCACTTTCAACAATGTCTCCTGTGTGTTCTCTGGATCACATTACCGCTTTGATGTTTGCAGGTGGAGACTGTGCCACCCTTTTGAAGAACATGGGTCCCCTGCCCGTGGATATGGCCAGGATGTATTTTGCAGAGACAGTGCTGGCTCTGGAGTATCTCCACAACTATGGCATCGTCCACAGAGACCTCAAACCAGACAAGTGAGGCCTCGCAGATGTTACTGATGAACCCGTCTACGAGCGTGTAGCTGCCAAAGAGACAGATATTTACAAAGAAACCATTTTGCATTATTAGTTTCTCTTTTGGTTCTTTTAAGAACATTTTTCTTATTTATTTACTTTTGTGAATTGTTGCAGGAGTTTTACTTTTGCCATGGTTACGGAAGTAAAGGATGTCAGTATTTAATCATACAACAAATACTTTTAATGCTGCTAGAAAGACGAGTAACCATTTTTCATAATGATCGCTGTCTGGAAGCTTAAAAGCCTAAAAGTTTGCTGAATTTTTTCCCCAAATCTGTTTTCCTCACAGTTTGCTGGTTACGTCAATGGGACACATTAAGCTGACAGATTTTGGGTTGTCCAAAGTTGGGCTGATGAACATGACCACTAACCTGTATGAGGGACACATAGAGAAAGATGCCAGGGAGTTCTCTGATAAACAGGTACATTTAACTGACATTAAACTACATTTCCCACAAATCATGTTTAGAATATTTATCGTGTTGTCGCTCCGTACAGGTGTGTGGAACCCCCGAGTATATTGCGCCAGAGGTGATCCTGAGACAAGGCTACGGGAAGCCGGTGGACTGGTGGGCGATGGGCATCATCCTCTACGAGTTCCTCGTGGGCTGTGTGCCTTTTTTTGGAGACACACCAGAAGAGCTGTTCGGACAGGTCATCAGTGGTCAGTGTTGCCTCCCTGTCTTGAAGTTTCTCTTAGATGTGTGATGCTCAATGCTAACAGCTAGCCTTGGATGCAAACCTTCATTTAAGAAAGTCATCTTTTTATTTTCCTCAACACACTGATGTTTATCCAATAGACACATGTTCACATGTTTCAAAGCATCTGGCTTGTACGTTCGTTAAGCACATAAGGAGAAATTCCCAAATCTCATTCAGATTCAGATATGAATTAAACATTTTTATAGTGACCACATGGAATTAGTCGGTTTCTGAATTATTGGAGACGCAGATTTCCCCCCAGGGCCCGTAAGCCAAACAGATGGCAGTAAGTGGATTCATCTTGACTTTAGACCACAAGTGAAGTTTTAATAACTGATGCATGATGGTGTGACTTCGTGCTCGTCTTGTAGTCTCATCGCAGCACAGAGAAAATCTTAAGCTTTTATCTTGTCAGCGACGTGGCTCAGATGAATTGTGTTATTTGGAGTTGTTGGATAACAGCATCTATCTGTGGCATGGAAATGAATGGCATGCCACGACTGATTTGTTATGCTCTCAATCAAAGTGTAGCAAGCCTCTGAGAGGGACTGTTAATTAAAGGGGCCTGAACACACTGAATGCATGGCACCGTGGCCTCAGGCCGCACATACATATTCATAGCTCCCCTCCCAAATTTGATTAAAATGGGGACAAATGGTGCACAGAGCAGACAATCAGCAGGGCACAGGCGAGCTCTGCTCCCCTTTTCATTGCTTATCCATGAGGCTTTTCACTATAAGCTCCAGCACATGTAAATTGTCTTTCAACATTATGCTTACACCTCAGAACTGACTCTGTGTTGTTTGGCTGGTGAAGCTATTTTGAAATGAGCACTTCAGTATAGAGTGTCGCAAATGTCATGAAAGTATCAAATTCAATAGAAGAATAAAGAATTATCTTGCATACCTTTTTTATGCTTGTAGCGATAATCTTATTGTTCTCAAACAGGTTTCACATTTACAGCCAATAAAAGCAGAGAGGAAGAATAAAAAGATACATTTCAGCGTACAGAAATCAACAACTTGCTGCAAACCTGTAAATAAAGTAAATTTATACGTCGCACTCATCCTCGCTTTTTCACATTTTGACATATTTTGTCTCGAGCTAGCTAAAAAAATAAACTACATTTTAGATATGTGTCATTTATCAGCCTCACACTTTGCCATCAGTCTGCATCTCTATCAGCTTGTCACGCTCTGAAGCTTTCATCACCAGACTCGAAACATTCTTTTAACAAGCACAAACAAACATTGACGTGACCTTAAAACACATCTAAGCATTTCCTGATGTTTTCCAACTCGTTTAATAGCGATTGAGCTTCGTAGGCTTCTTGTACGTCGGAGTGTTTTAGGTTCAAACTGATTGGGTGCGTTGTGTGTTTCCAGACGAGATCAACTGGCCGGAGGGAGACGATGCCCCACCTCCTGACTCTCAGGAGCTCATCACCTTGCTCCTCCGACAGAACCCTCTGGAAAGGATGGGCGCAGGTACAAACACAAAGGGCAGCGACACCGTGGCACAGCCAGTCCCTCGGTTAGGATCAGACAGGCACAGCAGGCCATCGTAAATTGTCACGTGACCCCGGGAGCCACCTCAGCGCCGCTCATAATCCCAAATCATCGGGGTAGAAATTGAGGTCATCCGACAGCGGGAGCAGTTCATCCTGTGGCCCCCTCACCTCTTCCCTTTGATCAATTGCAATTGTTTTCTTGCCTGTCCATGAATCTGGTTCCATGCACTAAGAGTGTGTCGGTCTGTGGACTGTAAAAGTGGCCATGACCCGGGACAAAGGCGTTTAATCAGAGGGACGCACGTAGCATGTTAAGTTGGGGGACAGCTGGACTCCTTGTTCGTCTAGATCTCCCCCTCGCCAGGCTGCCATTCACAAAGTCTCCTGCTACTCCACGAAAAGGTCACAGGCAGGAAATTGTGTTGCATAATTTATGGTCATGATATCGGGGTTGGCCTGCAGCCACCAGAGGACAAGAAAACCTAGTGTAAGCGTTTTATTCTCACTGAGCTATTCGAGCCGGAGTTTCCTTCACAAACCATCTTTAACATCTATCCTTGAAATAGTTTTCAGACCAGTTATTGATTTGTATTCATTGCATCTGTAGGTGGAGCTGCCGAAGTGAAGCAGAATCAGTTTTTCAGCAACCTGGATTGGAACAGTCTGCTGAGGCAGAAGGCGGAGTTCATTCCTCAGCTGGAGTCTGAAGACGACACCAGCTACTTCGACAGTGAGTTTTCTAACCAAAGCATCAATTTTACTGAAGTTCTTTCTGTCCATAGCGGATAAACATCCATAGATCCGCTCAGAAATCAGAGAAGATATCATTTGAAGAAAACATTACACAGCAAGATATTCTGAAATAGCAATATATGGCATGCTAGTTACCGAGTGCAACAAAAGAACATCTGAAATCTGAACCTCCCATCCTCCCCAGCTCGCTCTGAGAGATACCATCACCTGGAGACAGAGGAAGAGGATACAAACGATGAAGACTTTAATGTGGAGCTGCGGCAGTTCTCCTCTTGTTCTCACCGATTCTCTAAGGTTTGTCCTTAATCTGCTCCCCTCAAATGTCTCAGACTAACACGTATACATCATCATTACCGCCAAAGATGTTAGTAATGTAAATGAGTCGGTGCCCTCGTCTGTCCCGCTCCTTTTCTCATGGGAAAGAGCGAGCGAGCGGTATTTCATATGGAAATGTGTGTCTAGAAAACACAACGCGCTGTCCCTTTACCCCTACAGTATTAAACGTAGATTTCGGCTTTGCATATATTTTCCGCTTGCAAATCAGATGTTTTTTTTTTCTTCTTTTTTGGTAATGTGGAACACAATACACAATACAGTCTTACAAGCTGGGAGTCATTGTTGTGCTGCATTGCAGTATGCTCCCCTCTCACATCAAAACAAAGCATTACAGTGTCTCAGAAAGCAGCGGGGCGTCTCAGAGGAAGTGTTGAGCTGCACTGAATCTTTTTTCCTCAGCTGCACCTAGAACTCCCTGCTTGTAAGACACGATGAAGTCTGCGCTGACACAGAACGCACAGGGTCTCTGCTCTCCTCCTTATTAGAAATGTTAAAAACCCTGATTTAGTCACCCATACGTATCTGCACAGAATACTACACATTTATTAATCATCTTTGTAGCTTAATCTGAACCTGACGATGTGTGCTTTTGCCTGCATGTACTGACGTGCATCATTGTTTCTGTGTGGGTGTCAGGTTTACAGCAGCCTGGATTTGTCCCGTGGGCTCCTGGAGGAGAAGGGAGAGACGGAGGGGAAGAAGAGTGAGAGCCCCCTGACTGTCGACTCGCTCAGCTGGACGCCAGACTTTGCTGAAATGTAAGTTTGACACTGGAGTTCATTAAACCTCTGCACATAAACGAAATACATCCTGTAGCAGAGATTAAAGAAGCAGTTCAGTGCATAATGCTTACATTCAAATATTATACTAAACACAAGACGGGCAGAAATGTATTCAGATCCTTTACTTAACTCATCTTAAACTTGCAGAGTAACACCAGCAAGTATAAGTCAAATACAATATATTCTATATAGATACAGCTCTATCTCTCATAGAGCAGTTATTAGACTCATGTAAAACGAGTCTTAACACTCAAACATGTGTTCTGTTCTTCCACCAGGCCCTCGCTGTCCCACTCGACAGACACAGACGGTTTGAATCCCGGCCTTCGCCCCAACTTGTTGCCAAAGTTTGCGATTTCAGCAGAGAGTGAAGGAGACGAGACGTCCGGCCTTGACCCCAGCAAGACCTCCCACTCCATAGGAGAGCTCCCGCAGGACGAGCCAGACGCCACCACTCCAGGCAGCACCCACAGTGGAGCCACGCTCTCTGGTACACAAATCTAGAATTTCATAGTGTATAACTTTCTAATACATGTGCTTGGTTTTCATTATATAATCATTTTTCATTATATTCATCTTTTGTCAAGCATTGGTTGCCCAGGAATAATATATATATATATATATATATATATATATATATATATATTTATATTTATATATAATTATATATATATTTATATTTATTTATATATAATTAATATTTATTTATATATATATATATATATATATAATTATATATATATATATATATATATATATATATATATATATAATTTTATATATATATATACTTTTATATATATATATATATCTATATATACTTTTCTATATCTCTCTATATATATATGTATATGTATATCTATATATCTATGTATATGTATATATATATGTATATGTATTTCAGTCACTTAAATTAGACGGCATGGAACCTGCAATTTGGCATTTTTACAGTTTAGTAAAGATGTTTAGAAAGAGGAATTTGTTCATTTCAGAAAGAGCTATGCTATTCATTTATAACAGACAGACGTGAGTGTGATATTAATCGGGAAAACTCTTGACAAGAAAGCGGAAAACCCTATTTCTCAAGATGCCAAACTCTTGTTTTAAGAATGTAAGAATGATATCTTTAATCACTACATTTAAAAAGTCAAACTCGCATGTTTAGGATGCTTCTGTCGCATCAACCACTGCTAAATAATGTCAGCACTTGCTCAGTATAGTTGTGTGCCTCACTCCATGCTTATCTTTTGTAATAATTAGGAAGCTTCTCAGAACATCTGGACCAGCTGACACCCAGAGGGGAGGGGGTGGAGAGCCCCGACGGCGGCAGTCATACCTCCGCAGACCCGGGGCCTCTGACCAACTCTCTGCGGCCTGAAAGCGCTGCAGAGAAGACCAGAGCTGTGGCAAAAGTCCCAAAGTCGGTCTCAACCGGTGCCCTTTCCCTCATGATCCCCGGGGGTAAGACGAAGAACACAAACAGATGTGCATGCATTGACTATGATCTATGATCTCACCCAGATTGTAGAAGGTTAAAGTATATCAGAGCAACAACGTGCACAACTTTGTACAAATAATGTGGGGGAGATGAAAGCACACTATATAGATCTGTGTGAAATTGGCCCGGCATTACACCTGCCATGAGCGGCTGCGGGCAAGAAGCCGAGTACAAGCCTTTAACAAGGAAAGTAAGCAGGCGAGGCAGGAGCAAGAGGTCTCCACTGCTGCGAGAGTGAAAATCCCATTAGTTTCGCTCACAGCAGGAGCAGCATAAACCAGGCTTTATAGGCGCACCTTTCGACTGACTCCATTGAATGAAAGAATCTGCTCAGGTGGTGGTTATCTCTTCTTTTTCCAGATATGTTCGGGCTCTCTCCTCTGGCCAGCCCCCTCTCTCCGTACTCCCTCTCCTCTGACCCTTCCTCAAGAGACTCCTCTCCAAGCCGAGACTCCTCCCACTGCACCGCCAACCCACGGCAGCCCGTCGTCATCCACAGCTCGGGGAAGAAGTTCGGCTTCACGCTGAGGGCGATCCGGGTGTATTCTTGTGACGGCGACATCTACACGGTCTACCACATGGTCTGGGTAAGGACTACATCAGCCCTTGGTACAAAGCTAGTGATCCACTATAAGTCAGTGAACTGTGGGGGGGTGGTTTCACACTCAACATGTTTGGTTTGGCGCAATAGTTCGGTTTATTTAGGCCGGCGTGAAAGCTGTCAATCGAATGAAATGGGGATGTTTGCCTGCGAGGGGTCTGGTGCAGTTTGTTTGTGGTGTGAAAGCAAAGCAGACAAATCCCAGGATGTTCTGCTCGTAGATATGTGATGTTGAATCCACCTGCTCTTTGGGAACTGTCAGAAATGTTTATAAGCGATGTACAACCGATGTTTACACAAGATTACTTTGTATGTATGGAGGTTTTTCCTCGTGCGCCCCTGAGACAAATGTGTATTTTGTGATATAGGGCTGTATGAATACATTGTGCAAAGCGACCTTAAACATCCAAAGGGCTGTAAAGAAATAGATTCTAATACTAAATGTTTCTTTTGTGTTTGCTGCTTCAGAATGTAGAGGACGGTGGGCCTGCGCACAAAGCAGGACTCAAAGCCGGAGACCTCATTACTCATGTGAACGGAGAACCGGTTCACGGCCTTGTGCACACTGAAGTGGTGGAGCTCCTGCTCAAGGTAAATGACGATATATAGTCACGTAGTGTTAGGCTTTTAGTCTTTTAGCAATGCATATAAGCCACAATAAAGTAGGTAAAAACATTATTATTCGTCCTTCCTTTTCAGAGCGGTAGCAAAGTGACCATCTCCACAACCCCCTTTGAAAATACTTCAATAAAAACGGGTCCAGCCCGGAGGAACAGCTACAGGAGCAAGATGGTGAGATGTGCCAAAAAGCCCAAGAAGGAGAAGACACCAGAAAGGTACGAATCAGATGTAAAGGTTTGTTTTCTCAAATGTAACCACATGTTTAGTTGGCCTCTAGGGGGCAGATAGACACTGAGGGAGTATTTGAATATGAGAGTGTTTAGCCTTCAGGGTCAATGTGTTATTTTGCATCTAAAAAACAATTAAAAGAAACTGTGGAAATGTGGAAATGTGCAAGATGATGTGAGGAAAGCAAATAATGTAGAAATGCAACTCTTTTTTGTGCTTTGCCGGTCTGTTTTGTTCCTGCAGCAACATTTTTACGTGCATTTTTGCAAAGTAAGTTACCAGATATCTTTTGTAAAGACCCGTAATGGAACAGTAGTAAGTAAAGTTATATTACACAATACTAACTAATGCACTTTTTAGTGATTTATCATACAGCTGTGTGTTTTATTTATTTCATAAAGGCTTTTAGAAAAAGGTGTCTGGACTGATTTTAATTTTTCTTTGTCTCACTTTGCTTTCTTCCAGGCGCCGCTCCCTCTTCAGACGTTTTGCCATGCAGCCCTCTCCTCTCCTGCACACAAGCCGGAGTTTCACTTCTCTCAACCACTCTCTGTCATCTGGTGAGAGTCTCCCTGGCTCCCCCACTCACAGTCTCTTCCCCCGTTCCCCTACCGCCACCTTCCGCCCCACACCAGACTTCACCCAGTCAGGTGGACATTTTATCTAAGAGATTGTAATGTTTGTTATATTTCATATATTATAATACTGATATCCATTTTCTTTTTTTTTTGTCATTTTAATCTCCAGGTGGGAACTCGTCCCAGAGTAGCTCTCCCAGCTCCAGCGCTCCGAACTCCCCTGCAGGCTCAGGCCACATCCGTCCCAGCACCCTCCACGGCCTCGGCCCCAAACTGCCGGGACAAAGGCTTCGTCAGGGGCGCCGCAAGTCAGCCGGCAGCATTCCCCTTTCTCCTTTGGCTCGCACGCCTTCACCGACCCCCCAGCCAACATCCCCTCAGCGCTCACCCTCTCCCCTTCTCAGTGGACATCCTGTTGCAATTTCCAAGACAAGCCAAGCCTTCCCAGCCAATATACATTCCCCACCCACAATAGTACGCCATATTGTGCGCCCCAAAAGTGCTGAGCCACCTCGCTCTCCCCTGCTAAAACGTGTCCAGTCTGAGGAGAAGCTGTCCCCCTCTTACACAGGAGATAAGAAGCACCTGTGTCCCAGAAAACACAGCCTGGAGGTGACCCAAGAGGAGGTGCCGGATGAGGACCTGAGGCCTGGGGAGCGGGATTACACCATCTTGCAGAGTGTGGAAGAAACAGCCTGCGAGCCGCTGGCAATCAACCGTGTTCGACCTGTGGAGCAGGGCTGCTTAAAAAGGTCCGTCTGTCGCAAGATGGGTCGGCAGGAGTCTGTTGAGGAGCTTGACAAGGAAAAGCTGAAGTCCAAGATGGTTGCAAAGAGACAGGATTGGTCAGAGAGGAGGGAGTCTCTACAGAAGCAAGATGCCCTGCGTGATTCTGACTCATCCCCCTTGTGTGGTGATGACAGGGAGGACAGCTTACTGGTCCGAGGCCACAACAAAATCCAGAGCAGCACAGACTCTGGCCCTCTGGAGGTCAAAGCTGCTAGCACAACCCTCAAAGACGTACTGTATAAGAAACTCACCACACGTGTCTCTGAGGGCATCGCTGACACATGTGGTGGCTGCAGTGAAAGTGACGGAGGACTCAGATCACCTCTCTGCTCTATTCACCCCGAGTGGCAGCACTCCAGACCGGGTAAAGATAACATGAAGCCAGACAGATTGGACTTCAAAGCTCCCAACATCGAGTTCACCAGGAAGAGGCTGTCGTTTGAAGAAAGAGAGGACTGCATGTGTCGGTTGTCCTCCGGCATCCATGAGAACCTGCACTTTGGCTCCACCAGGTCTAAGAGCCTCCAGCTGGACACGGCCATGTCTCATGACCACATGAAGGCGGGACTAGGAAGTGTTCACTCCAGCCCTGAGGGTCTGTCCCCTAAGCTTTTCTCCGGCAGAGGAGAGAGCGCTGTGGAAAAACTCCAGCTTATATCCTCCGCAGAGTCTCCACTTCGAAAGACGTCATCTGAATATAAACTTGAAGGGCGTCACGTCTCCTCTCTCAAACCTCTGGAGGGCACTCTGGATATCGGTCTGCTCTCTGGGCCCAGAGTCTCCAAAACAGAAAGCTGTTTATCCAAGATGGCGGAGAACACAAGCGACACTGTTTCTTTGACTCCTCCAACTTGGCTCCAGACCCCTGCTGAGAGACAAATAACCATACCCCAACTGAAAATCACAGACAAGCTGAAGAGCCCCCTGGCTTGTTCCACAAGTCCTGAAGCTGTTTCTTCTCTTAATTGCATATTTGCCTCCAAAGATCAGTTAAAGAATGCAGCCTCAGAGGTGAAAACCAGTACAAGTGGTGAGAAAACACAGGAAAGACATGAATCACTAAAGGCTCAAGCCAGCAAAGTGGAGGCCTCAAGCTTTGCTGTTAAACAAGAGAGCAGGACAGGTTTGAAGTCCACTTCTTCACTGGCTCATGATCACAGAGGCCCTCGACACAGCTCCCACTTCTCCTCCTGTGGAAAGACGCCCTCCATACGGGAAGTCAGCAATGAAGATCAGGAGGATGAAGCGGAGCAGGAGGAAGTCGCACCCCACACTACATCACAAAATACCGACCGCTCCAAGACACTAGTCTCTTTGACTTCAGCGAAGCTGGAGGTAGACATAAAAACTGTGAAGACTGCGGCTAGTGAACCTGTGTCGCAGAAGCAGAACATAAACTGTGGTTTGGATGCAGGTCAGCGTCAGAGCTGTGCGAAGAAAACAGCTACTGCACAGAGCTCACACATGACCTCTGTTTCTGAGGTGAATGTACAGAACAGCTTTGCATCTGTACGCGTCCCAGAGACCGTGCTTTCACAACGGCAGCCGCTGAACATCTGCTCTTCAAATACAGAACCGCAGGTTTCTATCACAACATCTGGTTCTGTGCGCAAAGATAAAAGCTGCAGTTTCAAATCAGAAGGTCGGGACTGCTGGGAAACATCTGCGACTAAGGACGGCGGACAATCTAACAGATCAGCTGTGAAAGTGGTCGGTGAGACGGGAAGCTCAGGCTGGAAGAAGGAAGTCAACACGTGTGTCGCAGTTGCAAAGGTGGAGCAGAAGAGAGAAGATTCTACAGTCAACACGGTCGCCTCGCTAAATAATGTACTGAGCATAAATAAGAAGGATAACACTGCGGCGGACAGTAGTGTCATGTTGCTGCAGAAAAAAGAGAATCTCATTTCACCGAAGAATAAAGGCAACGTGAAGGATTCAGAGCCGCTATCAAAAAACTATCCGGCTGAAAAAGCACAACACAAACCGTCCGATTCAGAATACTGCACCTCTAAGAGAGAAGACGGCGTGATCAGTGTGAAAGAAAACGCTGCAAAACAGAAATGTTCATCCTCAGCAACTGCAAATGAAAATGTTTTGGTTCCCAACAGTAAGTCAAGGCCTGACCCGCAGCCTGTGCCGCACACCGCTGTGAAGACGGAGACAAAAACAGTTGAAGTGAAACATCACAGCACAGCTCCTCCTGTCCCAGCAGTCAAGGGCGGTCAAAACTCAAAACAGAGAGATCTGTCTAAAGAGTCCGCGCTCTCAGCTTCAAACATTCAAGTAACCCATGACTCCAAACGGAAAGAAGCCTCGTTGACAACCAGGCGGGAAGAATCGGTGCAGCTGACACTTTCTCCCACTCACGTTGACGTGAAGCACAAAGAAACCCAGCCCAAAGGCTCCGCAGCAGCTTCAGTTCCTACAGCAAAAGAAAACACTGACTCAAAGCCCAAATCTCTCGCTCCTAAAACTGTTCCTTCATTGTTAGCTCTGAAGACTTCCGTCGCTCCAACACCGGTTATTAAACAAAGTCTTGATGCCAAACATAAAGACCCCTCACCCAAAAAACAAGCCTCGCTCTTTAGAAACCATCATGGCTCTAAACCAAAAGAAGCACCTCAACACCAGCTGCCGTCAGATGTTCCCTCCCAGCCTGATCCACCACCAGTGCTGCCGAAACCTGCAGTGAAAAAAGAAATACTGAGCAGCAGGATCTCCAGCTGTGCACCCCAGGAGACTGCAGTCAAGGTATCCAAGGAAGGCCCCAAGTCTGAAACGCTCAAACCGGACAGTCACAAGGGCCCGGATACCAGGACCAGCCCTGAGAAACCGCTGTCCTCCAGCAGGAAGGAGCAGGCTGAGAGGAAGAAAAAAGAGACAGTTCAAGAGGTCACGTCTGCACAGAAAAACTCAAAAAGAGACGCATCCCGAGCCGCTGCCTCGGACAAAGACACTGGCAGGAAGCAGCAGAAGGAGTCGCCACGTAGTTCTAGTAACAAAAAGTAAGGAGGAAATAGCAGCCGACATTCAGAGAATCCAGATGTAATAAAACGTTAGAAAAAGGTTTGTGCAAATATCATCATGCCTTCTTTTGTTTCGTTTTTCTTTTGAGGACCGGGCAAGCTGTTACACGCTGATCGAGACGTAGGTGTGTGTGTGTGTGTTTAATAAGATGACACATGACAACATGTGTAGAAGTTTCTAGGTCTGAATGTAGGTCTAATGTCTTTTGCCGTTTTTACTTTATACGTCGAGTTGAAAGTTTTTGTTCCTGCTTCGTGCAATCAGTATGTCGGGGGCGGCAGGGAAGAGCCTTACGAAGGTTGATGTACTGCAGAGTCGGTGCCATAAATGATTTTGAATTGCATTCTTACTTTTGAAATCGGAGGACCTGAAGTCTTTTAATGCAGTAGACCACAGCAAATAAGCAGTTGTATCACGATTGTTTCTGTTCAGTATAGTCTGATTCTTTTCATGTTGGGTTTGTGTGCAGTGGTACACACAGGGAACGCACTATGTCCTGTGCTTTTCACTTAAAACTAAAAAAGAAAAAAAAATACGGAATCATCTCACGGTTCTAGAAATCATTAATTAGTGAAGAAGCCTTAGAATTATGGGAAATTAAAACTTGCTGTTCTTAGCAAGGTGTGGTGTTATTTCACATTCCTCGGACATGTGTACATATATTTTTGATTTTTATGCAATATGGTGTAAATATGATAACACTGTAAAACTGGGATTCATGGGCTTACATGATTGTTGTTTGTATTATATGTATAGATTTTGCTGTGTCATTTGTTTGTATGCTCAATATTAGAGTATCTGCTTGATAACTCTGGGCTCTAAAGTAAGCTACTGTGATGTATCTCATCAAAGGCATCTTTTAACATGTTTTCACATGTTCCAAAATCAACTTGACGAGAGAGAGAGAGAGAGAGAGGAAAAGGCATGAGGGGGTAACTATTTCTAAAAAATGTAGCATTATATAACAACACTGTGAGGGCTGTCAGCTTTTCCCAAGAATGTCTTTATTGTCGATGATGTGTTTGCTGGCGGACTTAAGGTTTAAAAAGTGTAAAAATGGAATATTGTGTTTTGATTAATGACATGAACCAGATATTCTGCAGTAGGTTTCTGAAGGCACGTCTGTGCAGAGTGAAGATGAGGTTACAAGTACACAATGAGATTCACCGTCAGGGTATCAGAGGATTCTTGAATGTTCCGGTTTCGGTCTCGGTGTTGTTTAAAGTCGTGTGAGTGTTTCGATGTTTCAATGAGCAGCGGGCTCAAAGCTTCACCTGGAGAAACATTTTATATGAGGAATCCTGATTATTTGCATCGCATAGTTCATGTCCACAACATACATGTGTTGTTAAATACTTGGTACTATACATATAGGTTCTCGTATATCCGCATTCACTTTCTGCAAGTTACACACACACACACACACACACACACACACACACACGTGTTTCTATACTGTAGACGCCTTTAAATTGCAAACCCTGAATGAGAACATGGAGGTAGCCTAGGACACTAAGTGTGTTATGCATTATTTGCTGTCGTGCTGGCTCTGTAAAAACAATAATCGTGTATACTACATATACTCTTGTGTTGAAAGAGTCATGACGCAGAATATAGTTTATCCAAACGGCATACAGTATCGAAGAGTGAACCCGAAACACACACGTGCGATTGATTGCAGAGATTTTAATGTTAAAAGAATCTGATGTTTACGTGCATTAGATATTGTTAATGTATTGCTAATGTAATGTGAGAGAACAAATGCACCTTAATGTTTGCCAATATTCAGTTCAAAGGTGAGTGGAATTGGAGCTGAACATGATGAATTCCCCTCTCGTCCGGACTTCAGATTTAAATGAATCACTGAATTTTATTTGAACAAATTGGTTTTCTTTCTTTTTTGTTTTTTTCCTGTGACGACTGACATTTAAATCCTCAAAGCACATTCAATGTTTGTTTACAAAGCATCATGGATGTATATTTTGTATATTGTTGATTTGCCAAATCTATGTTCTGTGTCAGAGATAATGTTGTCTATAGTAGTGTGAGACTTTGCTCCCCTGCCACCAGGATGTTTAATAAGAACATTTGTTTGTGCTGTAATCAATGTATTTTCATGTCAGGTTCTTCTTTCCCTGCTTGTCTTTTCAGTTTCCTGTTTTGTTTTTCTTCCTCTGTGCAAAACTAGTATTAGATGAACTTGCTTACGATGGTTTGTCTTTAGAATATGTGCAATAAAAGTGTTTTGAGTTTTGTATTTTGCCCAAGGAAAGCTCTATGGATGTCATAGATGTTGTATATTAAAACAGATATTTATACTTCTAATGTTGCGTAATACTGAAAATAAAATGGAATTATAAGTTAATCTTTTCAGTCCTCTTTTGATACATGGTATGGGCTGCATAGACTAACCTCAGTCCTACAATTTTATCAAACTAAATTGTTTTATACCATTAATTTCTGAATAAAAACACTAATATTCGTGAAAATTAACTAATTATTTGTAAAATTAGAACTAAATTAATTAGGTGGTGTTCAAGTGACACACTAAATAATTGTTGTGCACAGCAAGTCAGCTGAGCATGCAGGAATAGAAAAAGTGTATATGCAATTCAACATATAAGGAAAATAAAGTTTTGAATAATGACTGAATGAACCAGAAACATCTTGCGATGCGCTCGAGCCGCGATGCCAACGTCCTACCGCGCTACTTCCGGCGCACAGTTGCGACGCTATAACGGAGACTCTGTAGTGGCTGGTAAACGTGAAACAAACTTGGATTTAAATGAAGCAGTTCTGTCGTGTAACGTCCTATTATGGTAAATTGTAAAGGGACTGCTTTAATACAGCGCTTTTCCAATCTTTACGATCACTCAATCACTTTACAACACGTCATTCACCCATTCATACAGAGTCAGAGGCTACCATACAAGGTGCACATCAGCGCGTCAGTAGTGATAACCATTCACACACACTCACACACACACACACACTCACACACCATCGGGAGCAATTTGGTGTTCAGTATCTTGCCCAAGGACACTTTGACATGCTGACTGCAGAGGCTGGGGATCGAACCGCTGACCTTCCGATATGCCTATAATAAGTACCATCATACACATTTATTTTCAGGAAACTTCCCAGAACATTATTAGGAAATGACACCTGTAAAAATAGTCAATCCCAATGTCTCCAAGCCTCAGTAGAACCAAATACTTTATTTCTCTCAGTCTGAGATTCATAGAAGACCCGTTATATGTATTATCTGCAAACAATAGATAACATATGCTCATTCATTTTGTTTGCACCTGTGGAATCAAATACAAAAGCTATCTCTACAGAGTGATTTATAACCAAACCATGGTGTGCAGTGTGACACCAACAGGGGGCAGTATCCTTCCATCTGTGCTGCAGGGGTTACTGCTCAAATAGGTCTTTGTTATGCAACATCTATTAAGTAGACACAGAGGACAAATGTGGTGTGGTGCAGTGTACGGAAATCCTCCCAAGATTAGAATGAATCCGATAAAGCTGCATATACTGTATGTTATGCAGATTACTAGTTACTACGACCATGTGTGTGTAATGCACAGAACATTAATGTGCATTACTGCAGGGTTATTTCAAAGTTAGAAAAGTTCGGACGTGATGTTATACATGTGTAGAATTTGTATTCCTTTAACAATAATACATTTGTGGTTACATGACAGGTGTTTTCTGTTGAAACAAGAATGTGTTTCATTTAATCTGCAGAGCCTGTGAGAAATACTGAGAAAACAAGAACCTGTTGATGTTCAGTAACTGTCTTTTCAAATGTGATTACAATGTTAATGATACAGATGGATCAGTGTCCACACAGACTGATTACTAAGCAAAAACATTAAATAGAGGAATGAATGGAGGGGGGGGGGGGAATCCTCTTAGGGGTTGGGATGGGGTTATCTGTTTGGGGAGGGGAGTGTTGCAGCAGCGAGAAGCAAAGAAAGAACAAATTCATTCTCATTAATTGGCCGTGTGTTCAAGTTTTGAGATGTTTTCTAGCAGGAAGTAATTTCTTCCCCGTCTTTTATTTTGTACATTGTGTTGAAATGTACAAAGTGTTCCTCTCATCTATATATCAGTATTTTAACACCTCCTTAGAGTAACATAAACAAGCATATTTTGTCAGATACAAAGTACAAACCTTCCCCCCCCCCTCATCCCTATTCCCTTTGTTGTCACCTTTCCTTAGTGTGAGTTTAATTCCACTTTATAAATAAAACAAATAGTATGTCATCGCAGAGATAATGGATTGTGAGGATAATAAAATGTATCTTCATTGTCCATCTGACTGCTTCCAGAGAGTGCAGGCTGGCTGCTTTGTAATCCATTTTAGAAAGACTGATCAATACTAACGATGTGAACAACCATGTGCGTTGTTATCAGCAGGGTGTGGCGTTAGAGGCGGGGAAAGTGCATGTGTGTACGCACAGACACACGTGTGCATTGTGGAGACAAACTGCAAGAGACAAACCAAACAAAAGAGGCCTGCAGCTAATGTTAACCGTGTTCGTCGTCTTAGCGTGTTAGCATTGTAACATTTGCTAATTTGCACTAAACACAAAGCACAGCTGAGGCTGATATGAATGTATGAGATCACTAAAGTTCATCCTGTGGGGAAGAGGAATGTCTGCACACATCATCATGACAATCTATGAAATCCTTTGAAGGCGATTGTTGAGATATTTCAGTGAGTAAGTAGAAAATGACTGCGATGAAATGTCAGGGGCTTACCAAAGTCAGAAGGATTCATCCTCTGGAAAACATGAAGGTCTGTACATAATTTCCACGACTCAAGATATTTAACTCTAAACCAAATTGTTTACGTCAGGGAATCACTAAAGTCTCTAGGAATCGTCCTCTGGGGACTTTGATTTTAAATGTGCGACAATCCATGTTGCAGATATGGAGATAAGTAATTGTATAAGTTACTATTTTGACATGCTGGTGCCACTTAAGGGAAAAGAAGTTTATCACCAAAGTAACTAACATCCATCCTCTGGGGAATATGAATATCTGTCCAATAGTTCTCAAGACATTTCACTAAAAGTAAAAATGGCAACCACACACTGGTGGTTCTGCATGTTCCTGCCTCTAGGGACCGTGCATGCTTGAGCCAAACTTCATAACAATCCACCCAACAGTTATTTAATTCTGTGATAGTGGTGGACCGACAGTGTTGACAAGATGTTCTCTAGCTGTGGTAAAAAAATCTCTTTAAACATCTTATTTTCCTTCTTTATGTGTCCTTGAAAAGTTTGTGACGACAAGAGAGGAAAGTGAATCTTATAAA
Organism: Cottoperca gobio; assembly: GCF_900634415.1. NCBI lineage: Eukaryota > Metazoa > Chordata > Actinopteri > Perciformes > Bovichtidae > Cottoperca > Cottoperca gobio. The sequence continues at coordinate 18,659,339 of NC_041366.1, read as the reverse complement.
TAAAGAAGTAGAGACGTTGAAAGCGTTGGTGAGAAGATTGCTTGTTTCTGTAGACAAATGCAATCTGAGACACGGATAGATAACTCCACTCTGGCCTGTATTAACTCTTACTGCTGGAATTTGTTCAAGTACATTCTGTGACTTGGGGGGAAGCCAAAACTCCAGCCCAGCTCTCATATCTCATGTTGCAACTAATGGCTTCTGGCCGAGCTTTAGTCCTCAGCCACACAGCGCACACAGGGAGAGGCGAGCTTATTGTGCAGAACTACTGCTTTAGTTTTATGCTTTCTGTGTTGTTGTGTCTTCTTTTCTGCAATGTTCTGCACAAAGTTATTATTCCACACATGAGTTCCACTTTACTGGCTTTCCCTAAAGCTGCTGTAAGACGTGTAACATCACATGAATATGCAACTGAAAAGCCCAAAACAAACTCACCACGCTAAAGTTAATCTGGATCTTAAACTGTCATGTATGCTCTGGCAATTGTGTGACATTCACTTTTGTTTCACTGTGTTGACAAAGTCCTTTCTGCGAACTCATGCGAACGATGCAACATAATGTAAACACAAGTAAAAGTGTGTGTGTGTGTGTGTGTGTGTGTGTGGGTGGGTGGCGGCTGCTTGAGTGTGGGCGAGTGAATACTAAAGTACACAATATGGAGATTGTGAACAGTTTGGCACACCAATAACACAATATCATTTTGAGGATTCATGGAATTGCTCATGTTGCAACAATAAAGGAAAACAAACAGTCGATTATAACTCGAGCGGCTGTGATGAAATGCTCGTTTTGAAATAGATTCTGGGATTTGAAAAGTCACTTTAGAAACTCCTTGTGTGGCAAAAAAACAAAGAGCATGTTGATTAAAACCTTCTTCAATGTCTGTGTAGTTACAGTGAAATGAGAGGATGATGATGTATGACTTCATGATATTGTGGTTTTTGTGTAAGGCTGCTAAATAGTGGGTGTACTAACTAACTACGTATATGCAGAATGGTGCTGGGTCATCAAATGCTCCTTTTCAAAGTTACTGCATATTGGCGGTAAGTTTATATAATTTATGTGCTTTTTGAATGTGCTTGTGTCACAAGTTTAGCTGTATTATTATATAATGACTTCATCGTAGTCTATAAACAGGATGTGATGTTGCAGTTTGTTTTTTAGGTGTGGACTCAAGATGCTGCAAGAAAGTGCCAGACCTCTGCACAATTCATCTGAACACATTTACAAAGATTTTCTTACAACTAAAAGAGTTCTCCACCGTTCAGTATTGCACTCCAAATAACACAATCAGAAAAAAAAAGATCATTTAATTTCCACAAATCCAACATTTCTTTCATTTCTTTATACTTTAAGTCTTCAAACACAACCAAAGCTGCCTCGAGTGACATCACTTGAGGCAATACTATTCCACTGACCGACAGTTTGCGACAATAACATGCAAATACCCGCAGCAATGCACCGACAAGGATGCAAACATTGCACTTGCATTTAAAATATAAAACAAATGTGAAAATGTTTTATACACTCGACATGGCTGCAAGTTTTCCAGTCAGTAACAGTGGCTGTAAACTTAACTTCCCCAAAGTTTTGGGAATTTCTCTTTTAAATGGAACTCAGCTGCACTGGAGTCTTCCTGTTTAAACTTTATAAGCAATCAGTAAAGTGGAAATACAATACAGCACATGGCTCTCAGATGATCAACAGTTCTGCTCGGACTCTGCCAATCATCACTCGCATCTTCATTTCTGTTAGTCATTCATCATGATGAGATGTGAACTTTGCCTCTTGCACAATACAGTGTCAGAACATCATTGTTTGAAATGGCAAGAAAGAGAAGCACACACGGCAATCATTTTTAAACACGCTGGCTCCGCTCTGTAGACTTATTTTACTTCAAATCACACTCGAATCATCGAGACGCTGGGTAACATCAAATTACTGCAGTGAGTAATTGCAAATAAAAAGAATAAATTGCATGCTTGTCTGACCCTCAAGGACAAGCGGCTATAGTTAATGGATGGATAGATACACATTTCCCAATCTGCTTCCCAGACTTATTCCTAGCTCAGTTTACCACAGACCTCCTTTTTGTTTTTGTAAGTTTTCAGCCGGGCCAAGCATAACTTCAACCAAACTTTAAATGACCTCCTCATTGAAGCTTGACAGTGCTCCTTGTAATAAGAAGTGTTATAAATGCAATAACTCACATATTTGCAGTAAAAGTTGTACTTTTATGTCCCCAGAACTGCATGCTAGAAAGGTCATCAGGCAAATACAGACTAATATAAAGTGTACTTTAACACCAAAGTGCTTCTCAGTATATAACTCAATGATTCTCCCTCTTCTCTGGATCCTTTCCTTCTGCTGTTGTATTTACAGGTACCTGTGCAGGGCATGATTAGTGTGAAAGGTCAAAAGGTGGCAGAGGATGAGTCAGGGGTAAAAGAAGAAGATATGAAAGAGGATGAAGAGGAGGATGGGGGAGGAGAAGATCCCTCAGTCAGACACAGGGTAGGGGTCTCAGCTCAGGGGAATGACACAACCTTGTTTCGGTCCCACACCAAGCGTATTAATGAGCGTCTGAGAGGGATTTAAGCTCCAGGGCTTAACACAGATCAGGAGCTGATTCTCTGCCTCAGGAAAATGGGACTAGATTCTGAGCCACCATTGTGGTGTCACTGCCACAGGCTTAAATGAAGGCAATACCTTAAACACTGTGACTGACAGTCGGACATGTTTATTGTCTACTACACTGGAGAGGTTGAGTATTAGTAGAACCTCCCATTGGTCAGTACATTAACACAATTAAGAACAATTTTAAGGTGCGCAACTTCTATTTCATGCTTCTTTATGCTACATTTCAGAGGGAAATGTTCTACTTTTACTGCACTCCATTTATCCGACCTCTGGATTTACTAGTCGATTAAGAATGTACAATATAAAGCTGTAGAAATGAGCTCCATCTCAAATATTATAACAGTAAAATCCTGCTTAAACATTAAAGAGTAATGGCAGTATTACACCAACACTGTCCACGTCTGCCTGCAGGTGAGCTCGTTGCATCTCCCCCCAGGCCGACTTTTTTTTTAACTTTGAGCCTTCCTCTGAACTCTGAGTTTCTTTTTTTATCTGGAGCATCCAATCCACAAACGATTCTTGGAAGCTTCTTAGGATTTTCTGCTGTAGCTTCGAAAGCTGAAACCAAACACCACAACTCCGCTCTACTGCGAAACACTTAAAGCTATACGCTGAATCAGCATCCACTGAACTCGTTTGGCAAGAGGCTTGAATATAACGGACATTCATTTATATGTAGAAGTCTTTTAAACTGTTGATGTAAAGGGGAAAATCTTACAAGTGCTGTAAGTTTCTAAAAAGGATAATTCTGTCTAATGTTTTAATTATATTCTGCTGATAATACCTCTGTAATTTCACTTCGGCACGATTTTAACTTCAGGACTTGTAACTTAATATTCTGACATTGTGTTATTTTACTTTAGAATACTTCTTCTGAAAACAAACACAAAGCACAGCCTCATTCACTCTCATGCTCCTTAAACAAGAGACACTAAACAGTCTATAGTGAGCAGATGAATCCTCGTCATTCACATTATTAATTATTATTAATCAAATCATTCAATCAAAACCCAAACTCTGTCTCTGTGTAATGTAACTGGGCTGGGTTTAAAATATGTGTTAATGTTTTGACCTGTCACGCAGCGCTGCAGCCGCCCCGCTCAGATAGTAACTCAACTAGACTTTAAACTCTGCGATGAGCTGTTGACTGCATGCACATGCTCATATTGAACATCTGACACTATTACTGAACTGTTTCAATCCAAAGTTAGTGAAGGGACCGAAAAATAGTTTGTCAATAATGAATTAATCTACTTGTTTATGTCGTACAGCTTAAGGCAGTATCTGTTTCACTAGTCAGCCACAATGTACTATTTCTACATTTCGATAATAATGGAGATATATATGAAGGGCGAGATAAATAAAAACTGCATAGAGGAAAACTTCTTAATGCCTTAAAAACAGACCGTTAACAAGTAAATAAATAGAAAGAATCCTAACGTCATGCTTTCAACTTCCTATAGGACCCAGGGAAAAACGCCCAAATGAGCATTATGTAAACACATTCCCTGCACGCACAGCCAGAACAGCCACAGCTGGCTGAATTTGCGTAAGAGGCCCTGGCACAGACTCTGTGTATGCCATCCGGGTTTTCAGATCGCTGGAAATCTGCTTTGGTTCAGTCCTGTGTCACAGGCACTAACTGCATGGTACTGCAACGGATGGATTAACATAAGTGCAGGATTGAGGTTGTCCTAGATAACTAGAGAATCAAAAGAGAGTTGTTGTCCCAAATGATTCCCAAAAGCATTCATGAGACTTTTCAGGGGTTGTCCAAGGTAGTGTAGGTCCTACTGGATTGAAATATGATCCACATTAAGTTACACTTTGTTTAAAGGAGAACACAACTGTGGCTATAAAGTAGGTAGGCACAATGAAGTGAAAGGAATGGTTCAGTAGTTTTGGGAAATTATCTTAGGCTACAGGTTTTCCTACAGAGAGTGAAATAAGAAGATTGATACCACAATCGAGTGTAGGCTACGCTAAATATGAAGCTACAGCCGTTAGCTTAGCTTAGCTTAGCAAACAGACTGTAAAGAAGGGGAACAGCAAGTGTAACTCAGTCTCTAAAGGTTAAAAAGTACACTTACCAGCACTTATAAAGCTCACCACATCTTGTTTCCTTGGCTAAGAATTGTCCTCAAATATTACATGTCACCTCAACTTGTCTGTTTTTATATTTCAGTTTATGTTTCAGAGCCAGGCTAGCTGGTTTCCCCTGTCTCCAGTCTCTCTGCTAAGCTAAGCTAACCATCTGCTGGCTCTAGCTACACAGTTAGCGTAGACCTACAGACATGAGCGTGGTATCGATCTTCACATCTAACTCTTGGCAAAAAGGCAAAAGGCCTAAGTGTACGACTGTAGGCCTATAACTGTTCCTTTTATATTGCAGACAGGATTGTGTACCAACATGAAGGTGGCTGGTTGTTTCATAGCACATATAGCTATAGGCTAACTACATTTTTGTAGTTACTGTAGCTAGCTTGGCAACAATGTCCTCTAAATTTTCAAATAGAAGCTTTTATCTCAACTAAGAGTGCAGAAAAAGAAGACCAATCTGCCGGCTCTACTCAACTCGACTCATTCTTTTTTGTTTTTTCATTAGCAAAAGCTGTGGATAGCACCTTGTAGGCTACCTGGTACTTTACGTGGAACCACCACGGTCGAGGTTCCAAGCTCAGCCGATACTAGAAGGTGACGTTAAAACACTGCAGACCCCTCATTGGTCAGAGAGCATAGTCACTATAGCGTGATGTGGGACATCCTGCACAAATCAGCCATCTTTAAACAGCCAAGCTACTGTCATTAGCGGCCGCAATTTTTTTATTCCCTTGATTCAGGTTTTTAAAAATGGCAGCTCGTAAAACCTTACACTAAGAATTCACTCTGTTTGGTACCCGATGAACAGATCTAGCAAGATAATGGCGGCCAATTGAATATTGGACTTACATTCACCAGGTGGCCACAAACATGACTCTAAATGAATGATAATGTTGCTCCGTATTTACTGGACATGCAATTAAGTAACTTTTCATTCACCATATCAACGTAAAACATTATGATTTTCCCCAGTGTGTCCACAAAAATCAGTTATTGCAGGTTTAAGGATACAAACACAGTGTTTCAGTGAGAAGGAGTAAATGTATACTCCACCGAGTACCTTAAACTTATTCATGCATGTTTGTTTTACAGCAGAAAATGCTAATATGTGAGTAAATAAATAGTACTTTGCATATGAATAAGAGAATTCACTGTGATGGGGAAATAAGAGCTAGTTAACCAGAAGCACTTATGTTGGCATAATATGAGGGAAGGTCATGCACTGATTAGTGGGTAATGCACTTACTTCAGTAAGTGAAGTAAAGCGCTTCACTGTATAATTGGAATAGACTGGATTTGCTTCTCTTGGTCTGCCAGCATGGCACCGTATTAACAGTAGCAGGAACACGTAGCTTACAGCTGCTCTTTGCATCAACTCAGGATGTAGAATCAACACAACAATGAGCTACTGTTGAATAGAAACCGGTGTGAAAATACAGCTAATTAATCACCTTTCCACGTTTTATGGTCACGTTTGTCTTCAGCAGGTGTTCATGAAGTGGTTTCAAGCACTGCATGTTTAATCACTTTATAAAGATACAGTTGACATGGCTTCTTCTCAAGGTGGAGGTGGAAGAAGTATTCAGATCCTTTACTTAGATATAAGTAACCATATCACAAGTTAAACATTCTCATATTATACTGCATTTCCTGCATTCAAGATTTTACTAAACTACTTGCATGTCTGTGAAGCATTATCATACATTTTTACATCCAAGTCACTCAGAGATTATTCTGAATTAATATGGCTTTCTGTCTGTGTACCGATATTTAGCAAGACCGCATTTGAGTCCAATGAGGTCATTCTTTCAAGCGAAAGTAGACAAATCTGCTGCTGGCAGATTTCTCACACTGTGGAGACTAGTGGCGACGGACTAGTCAAGCTGCAGATGTTCACAGATTATAGGCTTGTGCAATAATCAGCTTGGTGGAGCCATGTGCACTCTCTCATTACAAGTGGCCATGTGACAGACAGAGATGCAAAGATGCTTGTCCTTATTCTTTGGAAACTGCAAGTGCAAGTTTGTTCTTTTAAGCAAATTAGAGTAATATCAGTGCAGTGTTGTAAACCCACTGATAAAAGCAAACATATGTACACATCTACCTGCTTGTAGAGTCACACAAGGCAGGCTAGACACAAGTAAGAGCCAGACAAATGGTGCTTCACAAAGAGCAACGTGATTCATTCGAAACGATCGAAGAGAACCAAGAACAAGGACACTAAAGGTCACCTGTGGTGCCACTTATTGGAGCAAGAGGCTGGTGCTTGGTTAGGGTCAATAGCTAAATCTATTTAGCTCTATTGGTTTTTGCAAAGCCAAAGGAGACAGGTGCAACACACCATGCCATTGAAAACTACCGTAACGCAACAAAAACTGAGCTGCACCAATGCTGTATTTAGTGCAGATTGATTGACGTAAAGCTTTACAATCCTGCAAGAGGACTATCACTACCGATAGATGGTGAATTAACATGTGACATTGGAATACACTATATACACTATAGAGCACAACATAAGTCAAACTAGCTGGAAGCATATCTAAATAGTTAATACAAGGTCACTTACATGAGCTATTACTGGAGTGCAGAAAAAAGCATAACATTTGTGATTTTATATGGAACGGATAGACTACAGGAGCAGAAGCCAGAGGTTTACTTTAAAATCCTTTCATTCTGATGTACAAATACATAAATATACAAGCAGGGGCACAATATCCAGTGGTGTTTTAGAAAAGAGAAAGCTAATGTATGGCAGATAGACATGTTTAGATGGTAAGAAATGTTTTGCCATACAACAATTTATTCTAAAAGCATGCATACATGTTTGCATTAAAAGCCTTGAATGAAAAGCTAACATTTGGAACGTCGCAGTCTATTTTCGACTCTCTCAGATTGCAGGAAGCACTTCTCTTTAATGGATGACTCATGCTGCTACTTGTTGACAAGAACACGGTGCAATGTTCCCAGAGACGTTTTACTGAAAAGCCTCCCACTCACATTATCCATTTTAGGGTTCAATCAAGGACCAGATAATCAAATGAGGTAAATGCCAAACTTACCCTCCAGCATACATGTTGTTTTTTCTATGCTTTTAATCCATACATAGCTGGCAAGGCATGGATACAAAGACCATATGGCCTTATCTAGGAAACAGTGCAGTATAAATATGTAAAGATTGATATGGGCTTTCAGAACGATGGTAATCGATGGCATCATTCAGATTGTATTGTAAAAGAACATTTCCTTTAATGGCTGATCAAAATACAAGAATGTAAAGGGAAAGATGCAAAGATGCGTGCATGAAGTCAGCAACAGTTAGCTGATTATAGTTATCTGCATTCCAATTAGCTGTGAAAAGAAGAAGCGGTTTGTTTCAGCGTGACAACAAAGGGTGTCTGTGGAGGTTCTACGCTGTTGATTTAGCAGTTCAGCTCCACGGTCACACTTATTTATTTATGCAACCATTTATCACAAATCATTCTCAATATAATTTACCATAGAAAGTAAAACAATATGGAAAAGTTGAGATGTTTGTACACGCAGAAATCAGGTTTGAACTAATATTGAGACAAGATGCTTCAGAGCATGAAGCGTGGAAGGCCCCAAAAATGTGTATAAGTTTCAGTGTCAGTTGTTTTGCAAATATATTTTTGGATCCAAGAGCTAAATAATCAAAGATTTCTGACGTATGCAAGTGGACAATCTTGAAAGATTTTAGATTTTTGGCCACTGCTGCAGGGCTGCCGACTGCATCTGGAAAAGAAGTGAGAGTGAACCGAAACAGCAAAGTTGTATTTTTACAGACTCAATTAGGCCTGAAACTAACTTTAACATGCACTTTTAAAAAGCTTTGCAGTTTACATTTCATTTAGCTGACACTCCGAACAGTAAGAATCTTGTACAAGTACATTAGCTTCAAATAAGCCAAACCAATGTAAGTGCTACATACAGAATTTTCTTTTATATATATATATATATATTTATTTATTGGCCAAGATGCAGCTGAAACAGATAGTGTTCAGTCTTTCTGCTGACCTGATATCAATGGGGAGCTCGTTCCACCATTTTGGAGCGAGGATACCAAACATGCGGGTTTTATTTGAGAGGGATCTGGGTCCCACTCGCAGTGAGGGAGCAGCGAGCCGATTGGTCGATGCGGAGCGAGGTGAGCGAGCTGGAGTGTATGATTGGACCATGGCCTGCCTTGGAACCAGATTGGTGCGGATCAAGAAGGTTGTTCTGGTGAAGGTAAGACGAGAGTTGTACGCTCAGTATTTTGGAAAGAAATAGAAGAAGAGAGAGGGTTCACTCTTGCCTCTTTAAGAGTGTTTGGAAAACAACCAGTCGTTAAGGAAGTGTTGATGAGATGGGTGAGAAAAGGGAGACGGTGCCATAGACTGGAGAAGGGGAGCGGTGAGAGGGTCCAGAGGGCAGGTGGTAGAGCGGGCAGAGCTAACGAGAGTTCAAAAGTGTATCGTACTGCTAAGATCAAATAACAGATGGCCCAGTTCCAAGGGAGAGAGAAGTCATAATCATGTTGAGTTGAGGAGGTCCTAATATTAGAAGGGAGTTTCTCAATGAGTTTGGCAGAGAGGGTTGAAAAGACAGGATGTCCAATTCTAAACAGGGAGTTGAACCCTCCAACAAACTCTCGCCACACTAAATCAGATAGAGTCCCAAGAGAGGATCCGATCAAAGGCGTAAACACATCCACGATTGTGTTTGTATACACTGTGACAGCCTTAGTTATTTCAGTCCTCTTTAAAGTAATCAAATTCAACCATATAAAGGAAAGGGATTAACTTCAGATATGATGGATGATCAAAAGAAAGGCTGCAAAATCCGTGCACTGCGGACACATTTAAATCTTTGTTTGTTTATTGCTGTTTAAGTGTTAAAGTCACAAACGCAAGAAAAAAAGAGACATCTGAGGTAGCTTATCTTTTAACTACACTCCCTGGCTTCTTTATTAGGAACACTTATACAATCTAATGCAATGTAATACAGCCCCGACACATATTTTGTAAGTTTATAATTAAAACTTTATGAGAGGTATTAATTCAACTGTATGTTTATTACTGAAATCGTGTTGTACTGGACTGCCAGCTGTGGAAGAAGTATTCAGATCCTTTACTTAAGTAAAAGTAGACTGGGAAAATACTCCATTGCAAGTATAAATATACTTAAAGTATCAAAAGTAATATATAATTACTTAACATTACCAGTTGTAGTTGGACGTATAGTAGTTGTAGTACAAACTGTTATTGTTAATAATGTTGTTATCTTGTTTAGTACATGAAATCTTAGTCTGCAAAGCAACTGAAGCTGTCAGATAAAGTAAAAAGTACTGAAGATACAGTTATGTTTGTAAATGGAGTGGACCAAACATTAGAAACTAAAATAAATAATAAATACCTTTCTGACACTGTCATCAAAACTAAACAATAGTATATTTATTAATAATAATAATAATAATAATAATAATAATAATAATAATAATAATAATAATAATAATAATAATAATAATAATAATAATAATAATAATAATAATAATAATAATAATAATAATAATAATAATAATAATAATAAATAATAAATAATAATAAATAATAATAAATAAATAATAATAAATAATAATAATAATAATAATAATAAAATAAATAATAATAATATATGGCTGTACCTAATAAAGTGGCTGCTAAATATAGATTCCCAGCTGGTCAAAATGATTTCTCATTATATGGGATTAAGACCATTTCTTAATCCCTGGTCTCAGAGGCCTGATATCTCCTGGGAAGATGTCACGATCACAACTGAAGAGTGAACTGCAATATTTTTAATATCAATTCCTCGAGTGAAAGAATGCCTTCAAGCAATGTTCATGAATGTCAGTCATGCCCTGGCAGAGGACTCCGCAGCTAAATGAATTAATATTATATGTCACACCATATTCAATCCAATTTTATGGGTTGGCCCCGCTCAGCCTGAGCCTCCAGTCATGCAGACGTGTCCTGGCCTGCACGCTGAAGCCAGAATGCTCATCGTGAGCTGTCTGGTATTTTATATTTACTGCTTTTGTTTTTGTGCGGTGGATGTTTAATTGATGGCATTATTAGAGAGTGCAAGTTGATCCGGAGAGAACAATGCTTCTGCAAATCAGGAGAACAAAAAGAAACTTAAGAACTACTTTTACAAGGACTTTAAACTTTCTTTAAGAGCATGTTTTAGTCTCATTGTAAGTAATGACATAATTGATCAATTATGTTTTGGGCTGCAACTGACATTTCATTTTCTCATCGATTAATCTGCAGCTTCCCAGAAACCAAGTGCACGTCTTCAAACGGAGAAAAGCAACATGTTCTCACACATTCTAGAAGCTGGAAGTAGACTGCGATGGTTTTTATTCTTGATAAACTTTATTTATTTATTAAATTAATTCGCCTGATCAGCTAAGCGATGTTTTGTTTCAGCACGAGTTAATAAGTGGCGGTACGATGTGTTGATTATTGAGCTTTAGAGGTGCTCGTTGGTGTGTTGTGTTTGAACAGAGCTGCTGCTGTTTCCAGTCTTTATGTTAAGCTAAGCGACTGTAGCTGACCGGCTTCGTGTTTAAACAACAAATATGACATCGGTCTAACTCTCAGAAAACAAACACGTCTCTTTCCCATAATGTTGAGCCATAATGTCTGTTCTGGGAATAGTTAAAGGCGCAGATCATGTTGAGGGAGTTAATTTCATGGTGTGTCTCAGGAACATCAAATAAGCACCTGTTCATATCAACAAGTCCTTGAAATGTTAACGGAAATAAAAAGCTGGTATTTTAAGGATTTCTTCTTCTTCTCAGAGAAGCTTGACAAGTATTCAACGTAGCTTGTGTTTGTCTCGTGTGACGGACGCTCTATGGGGGCCTCTCTGCTCCCGGCTTTTTTTTATGACGCCAGATGGTCGGCCTTATACACAATGCAGCGCCTTCTCCATCATCTTGTCCTGCACGCTGATACATAAGCTTGTGGTGGGAAATGGATGTGTAGTCCAGATGAAAGTAGCAGGTCATTGCTCAGATGTGCTTTAAATGGTCTCCAGAGCCCAGATCTTCTTTCAGCGCTGCATTCAAAGCGTTGCTCCTCTGTTCGGTTGTTCTGATTCGAGGTGTTTTGATTCTCTTGCCATCTGCTGTCAGAGTTGGACCAAAGAGCCCTTTTTGCCTTCTTGTGTTGTTAAAGTTAGGATTGTACAGTGAAAGAGGTTGTGTTCCTATAAACAGAGGATGTTATGGGTACTGCAGTCGATAGATTCCACCGTTATCTCCGACCTCCAACTTAAATCGCAACACTGCGCTTATTCCCACATGCAGGAATCTAACAGTACAGCTCTTTATCTTCTTATTTCTTATTTCCTGAAAGTCTGAGCTGCAAATGTTTGCTTTATTTTGTGCCACAGGAATTCTTCAGATACATTTGTATTTCGTATGAGTAGTAAAGGACCGCTTTGCAATACTGACCCTTAAACTCACCTTTAAAATGCACTCAAACTAAACAGTCAGTGATCTCATCCATGACTATGACATGTGGCGATAAACGTCACAGCTGTATGTACAAGATAATATCATCATTCTGCTATTTTCTTTTCCCACCCACAATAGCTCTGTCTTTTGCTTCCATAAATCCCATTTTTTATTATATGTAAGATATTAGACTAGCGTGCATTGATTCCATGATAGCTATATTAGAGTTTTTAGTGTTTAGTATTTACAGAACTCATTTTCTCACATAGAAAAGCTGCAGAATAAGTCAATAAGATTGGATCACTGAGTCTTTCCAACAACGTATCTCACAATCGGACTGAAAATGTAACAGCGTCCCTGCAGCGCCACTGACAGAGTAATGGATGAGTATCTACCAGGAAATTCAATTTGCAGCCAGATCTTATAGCCCCCCCTCATGTAATTCAATTTGACACTTTAAAACCCTCGCTGTGTGTTGATGACGAATTTGAAACATAGGTGAGAAATAGCTCGACGGATGTGGAGAGAAGAGCAGGATAGTGTGTGGCCTGCTGAGCGCTGCCCTGGGACTATCCATAGCAATGGTTATTAGCACTGTTGACCTTCTCAATGGAACATTACATGCAACACATGTTAACCTTTTTGCTTCATATTTTTTCTTTAATTGCTAAATGCTAAAGCAAAGCCAAAGGGTCAAACTCGCCTGACATGTTTACAGCAGTGCCGTGCTTTTTATGCTTTTACCCGAGGCTACCTAACCAACGATTGCAGAACCTAATAAAGCTTTTTTAGAGGAGCCTGCAGCCACGCTAGCAGCTCTGTGAGGCTGTACTCTGTGCTTTCAGCATTCTTGCAATGACAATGTAAACTTGCAATGCAGCAGGTAATGGTAACACCTCATCCAGTATGTATGTAACAATCCTAGAGGTTTATGTTATCGCCACCATTTGTAGTTATATCAACTTTTTGTTTCTGTGATTGTGGCATCGTGGACAGGTCTAAATACTACAATATCCATGAGCCACTGCTGCCATTGCAATGGAGAAGAAGCCAGTCAAATAAAATACACCCACAATTGATCCAGAATTTATCTGAATTGCTGCAGATTATGCTTTTCTTCGACATCGTAATCTTTATTTTCCCCCTTGATATACACCACACACATCTCACAGGCTAACACATGCGTTCAATGGGTTTCACCAACAGTACTGCACACCAGGTAAACTTGACACCCTGTGATAATTACTCACACACCCTCTGGCTCTGCCGCCGGGTTAAAGGTTTCTAGGAAACGATTAAAAATAGGTAGTATTTCACTTTCTACGCCCATGTGCCTTCTCAGCGACCTGTCAGCCTTAACAATAACAAGAAATACACCGTTACTTGTTGCTCTAGATATCGGCAAGAAAACTTTTTTTCTTTTACCTCATTGACTGAAATGAATGAAGAAAATGTGTTCCCAGCCAGGAACCAAAGCTATCCGGTCATCTGTACCAGAACTTTTATGTAAAAAAAAACATTTTCATGTCCATCCCAGCTGTACTTGTTAAGATATTTTTTGTCTGGACCAAAGAGAACCGACTGATTTCCACAGCTTGGGTAAAAATAATATCAAATAGTCTCGACCATGAGGGCTGGCCAGATAGATCCCTACGGAAGGAAAAGAATAACCGTGGAAATGGATGTTGAGGCCCAGTCGACCATATGAAATTATCATTCATAGTGGTTTTTTAACTGTATTATTAATGTCAAAAGGAAAAGCTCATACTGGTCTTTCCCACTCTCTGACTGATGGCATGACAGAGTAACACAGTGGGCTCGCTCGCCTCTGCCCTTCATTCATCCAATCTCTGTGAATTATTCCCTCCCTCACAGGGAGAGCGTCGTGGCAAACACATCAAACAAGATTACACTTTTAGAGCAAGGGTATATTTACTCTCCTTGGAGACATATTTAATTTGCCTTGTTGCCCCGGTAACATGAATCTCACAAAGAGTGGCTGTGGCGTTGCCTGTAATTACCAAACAGGCCTCTTCATCCGAGGCTTTAATCTGAAAAATGAATACACTCAGGCTGTCAGGCAGGCCCTGTGGCAACTCACACATGGCCTTGGGCACCATGACTTGGCACCCGGAGGAATAAGGACTCATTATTGCTCTTGAACCTGTGAACTTATGAGTTGAGTATGATTTTCAAAATAATTGCGAATAGGGCAATTTATGTTACTGTTTTTTTTGTAGTGTAATAAAAAAAAATAAAAAAAGTAAATGAGCAACTAAAGGGTCGCTGGGTTTTCTGGTCAAGTACCGTGTCGACGCTGTGCAGCCAGATGCATTTGTCTCATATTGGAGGGAGAATAAATAATTCAAGCCAAGAGAGGCATTCCCTGTTCAGGAACTGAAGAAAGCTACCACGAAGAAACTTCATAGAGTGAAGGAGGATTGAGACAAACCTTCTTTGTCAATCACCTCCCGAAGACGATCATTTTAAGGACATTGGGATAAACTTATAGCTTCAAAAAAGACTACAGCCGAGCTAGCGTAGCCTCGTGAGGCGGTAAATGCTAACATCCTCATAATGACAACGCTAATGTTTACCATGTTCACCATCTTAGTTAAGTGTGTTAGCATGCTAACATTTGCTAATTACTGTAGCAGGAATTTTGTCAGTTTTGGAAGTCATTAACCAAAGTATTGGACAAATTGATTGGAGTAAGTGATATGTAACAGTGAGGTTGTGCCAATCGACGCAGTATACGTTCAGATATATGTCACTGAATTAGAGCTGCTGCTGGCGCTAGAGAAAAAGTTGGGGAATCAAAGTTATTAGGATTTATCATCTGGAGACCATGAATGTCTGTGCAAAGTTTCGTGGAAATCCAGTCAGTGGTTATAATTTTAGTCCGGAGCAAAGTGGTGAACAGTCATCCCTACAGTCATGCCCCTAGCATAACTCAAAAATGTAAGAAAGGTGAAGGAAGAGACATAAACCCAGAGAAAGCAATGGAAGACACAGGGGCTGGCATTAAGGAGGAGTGTTCAGGTCCCACCCAACAAGAATCCTGTCTCGTCTCTGGGAAGCGTTTCAAGTCCAAGTGGTCCAAATGAGAGGGCCCTGGAGCAAGGTTTCAATCTCTGCTAGCAAAATCACTGGCCTGTGCTCATCAGCCATAAACATGTCACCGAACTAGGTCACTGTTCTCTGTGCGCGCACATCAAACAGGGGGCCTCCAGTGCAATGTTAGCTGGCAAGTTTTTCTCTGCTGTACCTCTACATGATCTGGCCCATTTCTTTTCCTCTCATGATTATGTGACATGTCACCGCCTCTTGCTCCTAAAAGGAAAAAGGACGTGGGGAGACGTGGACTAAAACGTGTTCCAGACAGGCAAGCGTTAACAAGCGAGGCAAAAAACAGAGAAAAGAGAAATAGAGGAAGTGCATTGTATATTGTATTGTATGTGTGTGTGTGTGTGTGTGTGTGTGTGTGTGTGTGTGTGTGTGTGTGTGTGTGTGTGTGTGAGGAAATGGCAAGAATAAAAAAGAAAAGTTAAGCGGAAGTGCAATAGGAAGTTGCAAGAGTTTAGTTAAAGAGCGAGCGACAGCTCTAAACAGAAGAATGCTGCAAAAATGTCCAAAACATTTACTTTAGATGACAGTTCAAGTTTCTCTCTGTGTCACTGATTTCCCAGAAGTCTCCACTACAGCCTGCCAACATTATTCATTAATCACCTTGCAGTGCTTTGTTCCGAGACGTCTTGTTAATGCAAGGCAGAAGTTACTGGATATTTGCAGCAGTGTTAAGCTGACATGTGGCAGTACCGACCTCCTCTTTTCTTCTTTACAGCTTTTTTTGTGAATTATTTCCATTAATATTGAATATTTAGGTGCTCTGTGTATTGAAGGAATAGTTACATGTATTGTTCCTTCTTTCCGAGGATAGGATAAGATAAGATTAATACTTTAAATTTATTTCAAATGCAAAAATAAACCATTTTATACCATTTATAGACTTTCTACGTTTGTGTTAACCTCATGCAGTCACATCATCAGTATAAAACAATCTTCCAGATTCACAAGCACATGCAGGACTAACTATTCCACAAGATGTCTGTTTGTTCTTTAAAGTATGGAGGAATTCTTTGTCCAGAAAACACTAGAACTGTGGCTAATATTGAAAATGCATGATTTACGATGTAGTCCAGAGAAGAAGGTCATTGTGTGCCGCCTCTGATGAGTAGATGGTTGAGTAGAGATGTGTTCTCTTTCATACCAGAGGAATGTTGTTACTGACAAGCACACAAGCAAGTCTGTGCCGTGTATAATAGAATCTGCAGGGAATTCTTTGAGTTGCAGGATATTGAATAAGCAACATAAAATCATCAAGTGGAGAGAAATGTTGCACTAATGAAGACTAATGCTCCACGATGTGAACGACTCTTTGTGAGTCACGATGGGGGGAAACCACGGACTGATAGAAATCAGCGTTTCTCAGTTTAAGAACATCATATCTACGACTATAAAATGCATCTTTGTCATTTAGTTGATTTAATGAAGCATTTAATATGTGAACAGCTCTTATAAATGTCTAGAATTACACATATTTAATGCACACTGATGAAAATTGACCATGATAAATCTAAAGGTAATTACTACTTATTATCTTTATTATTATTAAATTAAGTACATTTACAAGTACTGTACTAAAGTACAATTGTGTTACTTGTGCTTTACTTAACTATTTCCATTTCCTGCTACTTGAAAGCAAACAATTTACATTAATTTAATAACTTTAGTTTCTTTCTAAGATGCTGCAACATTAAAGTGATGTACACAATAATGCTTTAATTATTATAATCCGATAATATAATAAACATTATTCTGCAATGGGTGCATTTACTTTTGGTACTTTCAGTATATTTCTATGCTAACACTTTCGTACTTTTACTTATTTCAAATACAGGGCTTTTACTTGTAATAGAGTATTTTTACACAGTAGTGCTGATACTTTTACTGCAGTAAGAGACGTGAATACTTCTTCCACGGCTTATTATACATGTTTCCGCCCAATAGGTGGAAATTAGACGCTTAAATCTGCCTTTATGTTAATTCCAAGAGGGTATGGAGAATGTTTTCGTCCCATTCCTCTCGTCGGATAACGGGCACTTCAATAAAAAAAGTATAATGAAACACTAAACAAGCAAATGTGTCAATACAGCGAAAAGGTGAGTTATAGAGTATTCCTGTGGCGATGTGGAACCAAAGCATCGGGAGGAAGTGTCTTTTCTTCCCTTTTTTTTTGGTTTCGGTTAAATAAGCGTTGGTGGGTGATGCATTTCACGAGTTCATCCTATGTTAGTGAGCATTACGGGGTTACCCATGTGAGAATTCTCAGCTTGCTCACAAAAGTAAAAGAATCAGTGAATAGGGGGGTGGGGGGGATAAAATGCTGGAAGCCTGAGAGCTCTACACACTAAAGTTAGCCATTATTAAAGCCCTGAAAACACTGCATAGATTAATGGTTTAAGGGGCCCATTCCACGCAGAATGAATTCTTTAAAAAGTAGGTCTCACTGTTGTAACATGAAAGGAACTCTCTACCCTGTACCTGGTGCTTTAATCCAGAGTTTGAGAACACACAGCCCTCTACACCCCAGAGCAAAACCATTTTGACAGATTCAGATTTTCTTTTGCACTATGCTTTTTTTTTTTTACATGCTGCAAATTCTCATACATCAAAGAACGAGCAATGTTAGACTGAGAAGTACATGCTCAAAATAATCTTCAGATTTCTTTGCATGCTTATCCCTATGAAGGAATACTGCTCACGTTAAATGTCTGTGTTTCTATTCCTGTAACCCTGAGACAGTTTATCATTAACTTTAGATTTGATATTACATTTGCAATATTATTCTGCATTGTTGACGTGTTTCAGGCTGTTTTTGGAATGATGTAGCACAGTAGGTGGTCTGAGTGCACTTCACACTTTGAACATTAGCATGATAAAAGCCGAGGAGGTCTGACAGTATGGTGGACTTCAAGTTCTGTTCAATGAAACGTGTCAGCTAAAAGTGCTTATCTAGTAAATTATTCAAGTAACCTACTAAAACAGCTCAAGAATAGTTATTAACAAAGAAAATGATAAGGGTTTCTACAAGGGAAAGAAATGTAAGGCTGAAGTACGTTAGGAACGAATCTGTGTAAAATTAGAGCGTCTGTGAACTGACATTTCAGGAAATTCGCTAATTCACTTAGACTTAGATGAGAGAATCAAAACCATATGTATTATATCATTATATAACAAATTATGTATTATATAACAACTGCTAGATCAATTTAGACCAAAACACAGGCGCTAAATTTAGACTTGCACTTGTTGAAAAACACTTAATGAGTAACTTTTTGATTGAAGAATAACCAAAGTGTTGACACGACCTGCTTGTTTGTGCAATATTCTACTGAACAAAGTTTATGGGAAGTGTGCTATACCTTTGTTTTAAGTGCGTAGAGTGAGAGATCCTGCCAGAGGTGTAGTTTGGGTCTCTGCAGGGCAGCAGATGGGTCAACAGAGCCTGGGGGGGTGAGATGTGCTGCTGGCAGAGTCGGGGGGATTAAACAGTCTGGTGGTTCAAATATTAATTTCCATCATCTGCAGCAGTAATATAAATCCTTACTATAATATCCAGTGGCTATCTACTGGACACAGTTTAGTCTGGCATTTAAGAGGAAGCTAAACTAGATTTTCTGTTCCTGCAAACACGTAGAGTAGTGATATGAGGAAATGCAGTTAACTGAAACTGAGATTTCTGTGGCTAAAAAAAGTTATTGTGCCTCAAAGATGAATGTCCAAAGTGCATTTCATTTAAGTTTCCTAACAGCAGCTTGAAGTTCCTTGTTACTATTGATATCAAAACCCCCCGTTTTTTTTATACTCCTTCCTCTTTTCTCAGGGTTGATGGCCACATATTCCTATCTGACTGCAGAACACTCAGTGAGGTCTACCCTTTTACAAAGCTGCTTACAGCCTCTTTTAGCACAGCCGGGACAGTAGGGTTTATACTTGATAGGGGATTTCTGCCAGAAGCCAGCCCTCTTTCCAGACCATAATTAGGCCACCCACATTCACAGTCATGTGCCTCAGATGGTGACTATAAGATTCTGGGACCTTCCACTCTGAGAACATGTAATGATTTATTTATTTTAAAGAAGAAAAAAGGGGAAAGCTATAGGCTGAGTAAATAACCTGAAGCATGGTCAAGTGGTTTCCTGGGTGTTACAGAAAACCTTTTTTATATTTCATTTCCTGCTGTGTGCTTTTATGGATATTATCTCACACATAATGTAAAACGACAGTTATAGTTTATAGCATTGAATTAGAAAACAAAGACATGAGGAGAAGGCTATTCTACAATAGTTCTTCAGATATCCTCTGAAGTTTACACTGTAAAGTGATATCTTTACATTGACTTCAATGCTGTGAAAATATTCCATCTGCTCTCGTGTGAGAACAGATGACAATAATAAAAAAACAAAAGGATTTGGGTTTACATTGCCTGCAAAAAGTTATGTAATTTCCATAGGTGTTTCATGTTACGTGCAAGGGTACATGGACGGAGGAGTGTTCACGACTAGCGATCTGATTGGTCTGATTGACTAACGTTAATGATTGACAGAGACACGGGCCAATCAGCGGCCGTGCTTTGTCTCGCCCCTTGTTGGCCGCAGAGGCGACGTTCACCCGGAGCATTTTGTTCAGGACGGGGGAACCGTGCCGTTATGTCGACAAGCTATGGGTTGTAACAGTTTGTACTGCTCGTTAAACTGGTTTTAAACGCAAGTGGAGGATTTTTGTTTTCAACCGTCCCCGGTAAAGACTCTGTTTAGGGTTGCGTGTTGTTGATACTATCTGTGAAGTTTAACGAAGTGGAAGAGGACTCGTTGGAGTCGCTTGTGGATCCATGCAGACTCGGTATGTAGTTTCTACTGTCCATAACTTGTCAAACGTTAAAGTTTTAAAAGTGCACATTTAAGCTATGCTACTTGTTTGGTTGCTACATTAGTTAGCTTTCACTTAAGTTACTTTCTAGCTTCGCGTTAACTTTCATATCTTTTTTTTTTCTTCTTCTTCCTTTTTAAGTTATTCTGATATATTCTAAAAACTAATTAAAACGCTTGTTTCTGTTTATAAAAGATAACAAACAATGGCAATTTGTAGTAAACGTGTATCGTAAACACAGAATTAACGTTAGCCGATAAAGCTGACGTTAGCTAGTTAGCTAACTGTTAACGGCTCCTTCGACATTATGTTCAGCAACGTTGGACTCTTTTAAAACTAATATATTTTGCACACTTTGCTTTCTAAACCCACAAATGTGCTGCTAACACGCTTTTAAAGGTTGTTTTGCACAAGTTATAAAACTACTACAGCATTGTGAAGTAAAGCTGTCACGGTTAATGCTAATGTTAGCAATTATATTGTGCTGAAGTGTGCCAGAAACTGTTAAATGTAACATAACTATTAAAAAAAACACCTAATCACTAATTAAATCTGCATCAGTTAATTATTTACTACTGGGATAATCATTGTGTTCCCAGGTGAGCCTTAAACTATTACATTATAAAAAGGCTTAATTAACTAAATTAATTGACAATGTTCTTTAAAGCAAATACCACCAACTTGCCATGTAACATAGTAGAGTTGCATGAATTAATAATGCTAAAACACTAGTAAAATAATACACTTGCTGTAAATAGAGTTAAGTAGGCTTACTGTAAATATACATTATGTCAATAGAGTAAAAAATCCACAATGGCAGTCTTAAATATGTTATGTATGATCTTACTTTTTACATTTTAGTTCACATCTAAGCATTTACTGTAAGATATGCTGTGATTGTCTTATGCAATGTGTTACAAATGGCCTCCACTCTCATTTTACAGGTCTGGATTGTATTCTCAAGATCGCAGCTGCAGGCCATTTTACTGATGGGTGCATTCTGCGAGGCGACACACCAAGAGTACTACAAATCATTCAGAGGAGACAGGAGCTGTGAAATAATGAAGACAAACTAGATAGTGTTGTCTTCCAAGAACTGCAGAAGTTTTCTTGGTATTGGTATATGTAAACGCATACAACTATTTGAACTAGCAAATGTGTACCTGGACTAAACACACAATCAGAAAAACCTGATAAGTAACTTTGCTGGTCGTATCTTCAAACAAACGCCTTCATACAAAGTGATCAGTATGAGTGCCGAAGGATATCAGTACAGAGCGCTTTATGACTACAAGAAAGAGAGGGAGGAGGACATCAGTCTGCATGTGGGGGATATACTGTTGGTTAGCAAAGGAGCTCTGGTGGCTCTTGGGTACACTGATGGGCTGGAACAGAGGCCAGATGAGATTGGCTGGCTGCCAGGCTTCAATGAAACCACTCAGGAAAAAGGGGACTTCCCTGGGACATATGTCGAGTTCATCGCAAAGAAGTGGATCTCTCCTCCCACACCCAAACCAAGGCCCCTCAGACCCTTACCTGTAACTCCGGGCATCTTCAGGGAGGGGGAGTCGGACTCAGAGCAAGGTGAGTTTAACCCCACAGAACTGTATAACAAGTAGGGCAGCAACCAACATTATCTTCATCATCGATTAATGCGTCGTTGCGTTATTATATATTATATCAGCTGTTATTGATCAAGCTAGTATTTAGTCTTAGAGCCTTAAATGTGTTTCTTTATGGATATTTTTTTATTACTTGACATGTCCACTTTAACTTAAAAAATGATGCAGTGTAGTCGATAAGTTACAAATGTCCCATAAATTCCTATTGATTTGTCCCATTTCATCTCAGTTGTAAGACACAGCTGGGCCCAATGAAACATGACATTTTTAATATTTCATACAGTTAATTATTTGTTCGGGAACTTTCAGCCATATCTTGTGGCCGTGATCAGCAAAGTTTGCCCAGTTATCATGGAGATACTTAAGTATGGAATTTGGATCACATGATAACAGTGGGGGGGGGGGGGCTCTCTGGCGTCCAGTCATCCACTGACTCCCTGTTGAAGACTAATAAATGTTTTAATTGAAAACAGAAACAACTCAACGATCTGGATTCAGTATAATAAAGTGTGAGGAATATGCTGATTTTGCAGAACAGTTGCCGTCTTTGACAACAAGTGGCTCTGCCCTGAGCTGTACAGCTGCACTGGATGTGAACCAAGCTCATTCCCAGAGGACAACGTTGGCATTTATCCAGGTCTATAGTACACCAGAGCATATCAGGCCAGCCATATGTTACCAGTGGGTATCATCTGTGTTTCTCCACATAGCCACATCTTAAGCGAATAGGCTATATTTCCCTTATCAGTGTTGAGATTAGATCACTATAACTGGTCGTTACCGCGAATTGCTCTGAGAGCCTGGGGGGGACAGTTAAGCCAGCTCCATCAAAACTGAAGAAATTTTTTTTTTCACAATAATGTTACCACTTACTAAGCAACAACCCAAGGAGCAGAGGACGTTATCTGAGTCCTGACCTATTTAGGTGAGCAGTGTCACCCTGTTTTTGTGCACAGTTGAACAGACACAAAGATATAAATGAGATTTATTTTACTTGGTGTTAATGGACTACATTTATATAGCGCTTTACCAAAGTGCTCTACAGTACATGTCAGCATTCACACAGTCAGAGTCAAGGTGCCATGCTCATCAGTAGTGATAAACATTCATGTTGGCATTGAGAGCAATTTGGGGTTCACTATCTTGCCAGAGGACGCCTCAACATGTTGACCGCTGAGGCAGGGGATCGAACCGCTGACCCTCTCACTGGTAGACGACCACTGAAACTCCTCCCACTAGTGAGAGATGGCATACGAATCAAAAGTCATACACTTCCTTTAATGCAAGTGAGATGACTTGCTACGTTTGTTTCCCCACGTGGCATCCAAAACAACCAAAGTATTACCGTACTGTAGTTATAGTTGTTGCTTTTTGTTTTTAGCAAGTGAAGCTGTATTTAGCATGTTTCGTTCAAGTTCTGTGAATTTCAAGATGGTTGTGTATAAAAATGACCCTTTTGAAATCTGAATTGGTGTAACTGCTCAGGCCACAACTATGAACTGAAATTAAAACTTGCATCTTTTTAAAGACGTTGCGTCTTGCGCTTAAGGCCGTCTGCTCACCTAAAGAGCAGCTGTATCTGCCAGGTTTGTAGTTTCTGCGCTTTGTGGTACGATTGTGAAATTCTTTGCTGTGGTTTGCAGGGTGAGCGAGGAGCTGTATGAAGGGGGCATGTGTTGAATGGCTGTGTTGTGGTTGAGTGGCAGCGCTGAGCCTGCAGCGAGTGTGAATGTAGCACCGGGAGAAGAAAAGTCTCTGTGTCCTGAGCTGTGGGAGACACAGAGAGAGAGGGGGGGGAGAGAAGGGGCCCCGAGGTTGTGGGTAAGGGAGAGAGAGAGAGAGAGAGAGAGAGAGAGAGAGAGAGAGAGAGCCCCTGTGCTTGCTAAAGGGTCCGTGCAAGGGATGGTGTGCAAAAGGATCAGGACTGGAGCGGAGCTGGGGGCTTGGCAAAGGGGCTGATGCAGGCGTGGGGTGCAGGGAAGGGAGGCATTGGGAGGGGCTCTGCATGCTCAAGGGGGCTTTGAAGAGGGGCTCTGCGATGGAGGCAGGGCTCTTGCTGCTCCCAGAGTGTTTGTGATTTATTACACACCACCAAGGGATCTCACTCCCTTCCTCCTACTCCTCTACTTTTTTTCCTTCCGCCTCCCCAAACCTCCCGCACCCCCCACCCCTTTCTTTTTTTTTTTTATGTTTTGATAGTTCCTACAGTCAGCTCTGGAAGGGGAAAAGAGGTGGAGAATTGGAGGGGCCTCTCCTCTCTGAGCCACAGGGGTTTACATGAGTGCAGCAGATGTGGAGAGGGTGAGGGAGAAAGAAGAGGACCGGGCTGGGAAACTATTCCGCCTAATTCCAGCTCTTAGCTTTTTTTAAACATTAAAGTGTTGCTCCTTTTCTGGGCCTCTTAGTTGAGAGAATATACATGCGTTAAGGCCCGCCAAGAAAAAGGAACATGGAGATTGAAACCCGTAGAGCTAAGCCCCTCTAATGGCCCCATTGGCTTATTTGATTGCGTACAAAAAAAACGCAGAATTGATTTTAAAAAAGCCGACTTTTCGAGCACTTTTCACAAGTGTCGTACTGATGCAAAATAAAGGTTTTATGCTTTTGTTTCATCAAAGTAATAGACAGAAATTCAAAGAGAGAAAGTGATACTTTTCTCAATAATCTTGCATGTGTAATTGTTGATCGTCTAAGTGAACATTCTTGCAAATGTTGGAGATAAACGTGTAAATAAGTGGCCGTTCCTCTACATGCTCTCACAAGGTTCAGCATTACATGCTCAGTCTTGTTAAAGGAAATATTTGATGCCATCAGGCTTCATCTTCACTTCTTTGTCTGAAGCTTATCATCATGTTTTCAGTGTTCATATAAAAGTACATAACCAACAACTTCTCTAACCTCACCTCTCTGGTGAATATGACTGTAGTACGTGTTCATTACGAGTAAAGACAAAATGTGGATTTTATGATCATATATTTGTGCAATAGACAACTATATGGAACATTTGGGTTGACGTATTCGTTGGACGTTTTGAAAAGGTCTACCGGAAGGAAGAGGGCAGTCTATACAAAGGAGATATTTGCAGGGAGCGTACTCTGCATTGCTGGAGATTGAGATAATGTAGTTCTCCTTCGCTTGGGCCTCTTTCGTACTCGGGCTGAAAATCTGTTGTAATGAACACAGTTTCTAAGAGTGCTGTCGAATTTTTTTTTTTTTCTGCTAAGAATTGGCTTCTCTCTTAAATTCGGCATGTAGCAACTGAAGTTTTGGTTTCAGATTGGTATACATTTCCCTTTTTTCTTTTAGGAAGGACAGTGACATATCACTAAACCCATCCAAGTCACTGACGGAATGAACAAAGCAGCACAGAAGTTTTTATAATTTGCTTTTATTTACTCTGATGAGTTCCTCTGTGAGGCTAAAGGCAGCTGGGGCCAGGAATGTGTTGGCGCTTCTTTGGTGGAGGGGTGCGCACAGACTGCATGGTAGACTGATTTGTAGCTTTGTGATGAATCAGTATTGTGCTAAGTGCTGATTGCAGTAACTTGGTGCACAATGCAACCGGACAATAAATGGCCTGTACACTGAATAGGACCCCAGCGATTGCTGTTTTACACAGTCGGTTTACATGCTGCTGGCATGAGGCTAACTTTAGTATTTTAGGTTTAATTTACTTTTAAATTAGTGTATTAATACTGGGTTTAAACGTTCTGCCTGCCGTAGTAAAATATTTTCTGTCGTATTTTAGTTGCTTGATATTAGCTTGTAATATTCCCAGCGATAGTCGGGGGTGAAGAAAGCGGCAGCGGCAAATCCACGGCCTGCGAGCGCCAGACTCGAGCTGGATTTAAATATATTTTTGGCTTGTCATAGATTCCAACATTAGACTGTGACACACAGGTGTGTTCATTAAATGCCTTTCGTCAGCCCTTGTTTACATTTTAGAATATGGGCTGTTGCTAATTAGTTCTGTGGGTGTCTCTCAGTGCTAAAATGACAACACAGCCCGTCCTACTCTTTAACTAACGATTATTTTCATTGTCATTTTTTTGCTTATCAAAATGTCCCAAAAACTAGGGCTGGGCGATGGGATGTCCCAATTCGATCCACGGTAAAAACAAAACCATAAATCTCAAGTACTTCAACATACACTAGACCACTTTTGACCTGGGTTAAAATGCAACTGACCTACGCTAAGCTAGGTTGAGTATCACTTAAGGTTTCCAGAGTAAAATAGTGACACATCCTCAACTGCTGTAATTATACACATTAAAAAAAAAAGTTGCTATTCAGTGAAGTGACAAAGAAAAGATAAGTAATGTAATTTCAGGGCTCAAACAAAAGCAACGCTGTAATTTTCTCTCCAAACTGCGTTCGGGTATGAATCCAGCGAGACTTGTTTGCATGAAACCTTGTGTGCAGAGACTGAAGTCTGAATTGGCAAATCTTTACTAGAGTCGGAGCATGTCTGCTAGCAGGATTAAGGGAGAGGGAGACAGGCTGTTGGACTTTGAGGAAGTTATGCAATAAGGAAAGAGGTGCGATTTAGAGAGAAGCACAGAGTCGAGGGGACCAGAAAAGGTATTTCAAATATGTCATGTATTTGACAGTGAGGGGAGGCAAGTTTAGCTAGTGTAGCTCGGTACTGTGTGCAAGCCTTGTGCTGCAGAGGTGAGGGGTTACATCGTGCTTTCAACAAGAGAGATAGCATCAGGTGTTTTTAACCAGTGTTGGGAAGGTTACTTCTGAAATTAACTAGGTTAAAGATTACTAGTTACCCTGTTAAAAAGTAGTGTCATCAAGGTAAACTGGGCAATAACACTGAAAAGTCCTAAAAAACAGAACTAATTACAATTTGTTTTGTAATTTAACTCTGTTACATTCATTTAACGCTGGGGAGAACCATTGAAAATAAAAGCTTTTACTTTTGTGCTTCAAGTCTGCTACAAAAACATAGCAATGTAGAGAACAACCTTTCAGTGCATAACTCACATTGCACTTGCACAAACAACGATCACTCACTTCTGTCATACAAGTGCAAGATCAAGATGATACAATTTGGACATGCTCACATACAAACCAATTTTATTTCTGCAGACCAGATCGAATATTTTACAGTTATTGTCACTTAGTTTCATTTCATGAAAAATTTGAGAACCAGATACAGGCATGTGTCTCATTGTAATGTGTCATTTGCAGAAAAGGAAATAGTTTTTGGTGTTTGAGTGTTGGCATGTACCTACAAATTCAATACAATAGGAATATCAAATGTTTGTTTTTTTAATCAATCTGCATTGTGGCACTGCAGAATACACATCACTGTCTTCATTCTGAATGTGTGTGCTTATGTATCCAAGCTTACACACAATAGGTCAGGCATACCATTTGCGCTCTTCAAGTATTAATTGCTTAGTATGAGTGTTGGTATGTGGACTGATATAATACTGATTCACAGTTAATTGCACAGCAGGAAACTGGTTATTTGTGTAGGTTTTGTGATTAATTCATGCTCCTCTCTTTATAGGGTTAATTGTCAGGCTGTAGCAACAGTCTCCTCATTGGCTGTTGCTTAGCTTTTGCACTGCATCTTCCACCCTGCAGGAGGAGACATTGCCTGCCCCTTTTTTGTTACTTCCCTCAGCTCAAAGCTTGCATCATTCATTGACTTGTAGTACAAACATGTTAAGGCATGTTAGAGCTCCACTTCGAAATGTGTTCATGAAAAATCTCTGCTTTTGTGTATGTTGTTGAAAGACCCTTTTTCTTATAAATGGTACTGTACAGCCACTTTTATACTATAGTATGTAATATATTTTGTATTATAATGTGCAGCCATGTGTGTCGTGGTGTGAAGTACATCCCATAGCTTATTAGTTTTACCTGATGTGCCTCAGCTAGACTTCTTTCAGACGAGAAATGGTATAACTTGAAAATGCTGGTTACTTGAGTAGACCTTCTAAATTTATCCGAAGTGTGTGCTATCTTTAGTATGTCGGTGGTGCCCCACGCCTGTCCTGCTCACAGTCTGCAGTTTGTTCGGTTCAGACATACCGTTTCAGGCGGGGAGATTGTCTCCCCCCACACACCACAGCAGCACCAGTGGCAGCTGCATTGACTTCCTCAACCTGCGGTTGACTAACTGACTACCGACTGGCTGAGGCCTTTTGGGATATCATGAGAAGGTCTGCTAAACATGCAGGCTTGTACAGACCCGTCTAAGGGGCCCCTATCGTCTTACTCTCCTTTCCCCCAAGATAACGCAAAAACCAACTTCCATTGGAAATTAGAACATAGTCTCATGCTGTGTGTAGCCTCTCTGCTGTTCTGAACAGAGCAAGACAACGGTGGCATTGTGTTTAACTGGTAACACTGCACTAATACAAAGCGGATTATTTAGTGCGTTTGTGGCTTTATACGGAGGTATCATAATTAATCTACGTATGCATGTTTCTGAATGTTTACAGCCCTTTGAGTGAACCAGAGTTTCAGCTACACTTAAGTACTTCAAATACATCTCATGCAATATCTGTAAAAAGTTATGAAAGAGTTGGTAATCATCAGATATCCAGATTTTAACATTATCATCATTCCTTAAATGTTTCTAAACTATTTGTGTGTACATGTTTTCGCGGTTATTAGCTCTGGCCAGTAGGGGCATGTTGCACGCTTGATCTCACGCCAAGTCATCTCAAAGTCATCACCGATCGCTCGAAACATTTCTGTCATATCTCATCTGCCACTTGATACAATTCCATCGGTGCCCAAACTATCACATCGTTGACAGTACCAAGAAGCAACTCTATCTCCAGGCTGAGCCGTGTCACTTAGAGGCCAGCCACAGATTAGAGAGAGTAAATAAATAAACAAATAAAGGGGTTATCACTAAGCTACTGGAAACATGCAAGGCAGATTACTTTTGAACCTATTGTTAAACATGCTGCAATTTACTCTTTTCCCTCTTGGGATGTTGCTTGGGGCAGTTTTCTCAGATATGCACATTGGATGGGTGTGTTGGGGGTTTAAATTTAACTTCAGGTTGTGATTTGGATTTCTCAGAAAAACTTTGGCTGTAGAACGGCAGCCGTGTTAGATATCTTGTCTGGGAGAAAGGTTACACTTTCAAGGTGTGCGATGGCAGCCCTGCGTGTCTCGATCTCTATTTAGGGAAACTCTGGCGTTCCATATCAGAGTTCACTGCTTCTGAGAAAACCCCCTCCTGCTCTGCCGTTCCTATAATGTCTTCCAGATGACCAGTTGTCCTACATGGAGTTTTTTGTGTTCTGTGGTTAGAAGGACTTTGGTAATCCAGTTTCTTCACACGCAACATGCCAGTCTGTGCTGGTCAAAGAGGATGTGGATTTGGATGAAGTGGTTCATTATTTGCTTGATTGAACACTCTGTGGCGGAAGAGGGTAGTACCTTAGTAATGACTAGCATGCATGCATCAATGGGACCAGCCTGATTTAAAAAAAAATAAAAATAAAAATTAATATTTCTTAAGGTAGAAAGAAAGAAAAATATGGTTACTAGAAAGGGTCCCATTCATAGTTTCTGAACATTTTCAATCTGCAGACTCGGTGATGAACAATTGAGCCTTTCAGAAAAGTGCCCTTTCAAAAATACGCCTTTGCAAATCCAAATAAAATCCTTGCCAACCCCTTCATCCTTTCATGTCCACACCTGGGTGCAAAGTTCTGAAGGAAAAATTAGAAGCAAAAACTCAGGCCTGGCTTACCTCATATCACAGGGTATTTGCTTAGTTTCTTGGTCCACCAAACCCTAACTTGAGTGCTCAGCACCTCCTGTTCTTGAATCGGTCTGTTGTAAATACTCACCTTTTACTTTTGAAGGCAGTCCTTTGGTCTCGTACCTGCTTCCCTTTTGAAGTTCTGAGTAGTTTAAGTCGAGCACCAAATCAACCTTGGCTGACTCAGATGAATTGCGGCCCCAGCCACATTTAATGTCAAAGCACTTCTGTGCTTTCACGGTATGGAGGATATTTTTGCATGTGTAAGAAAAATCATTCTTGGGCGTGGAGACAGGAACGGTATTTCCTCTGCCGTTGCTTGCATTTCTATTCAGGTGCTAAAGTTCTTTCATCATTATTCGCAGTCCATTCATCAATGAAATGCTTTAAAATGTACATACACCCTTGTAGTGTAATCTGGTTATTGAAGTTTAAACAACTAGTTGATGGAAAGTAAACAATTTGCAATTATTTTTGATGATATTACTTGAGGAATCTTTCAAAGTAAAAATGACACAGTTCAAGCTTCTCAACTGTTAGGAAATGCATACATTCAACATATTTATCAGGTGTCAGAAAATGCATCACAAGACAAGGCATTGACACAAAGGAGAATTAGCAGAAAGCACCCTTTACCCCTTGGTTGACAATGTGTCGTTATCTCTTCCAGGCTTCTGTCTGCTGGACTTGACGGAGCAGTTTTCCCTTCCAGAGACCAGTCCACCCATGATGGCCAGACTGATGGAAGCTATTGAGATGAAAGGTGAGCTTGACCAAGTAAAGAGTCGCTTGCCTTGACACGCAACTGCACTTGGGCTTTTAATTTACTTGATAACACATTTGAATGTGCATATGTGACCTGTTACACACAGCCACATGAAGTGGTGTTAGTTTTGTCATTCATGAAATGTAATGGTTTGTGTTTCTCTGATTATTTGCAGGTCTGGATAACCCCACTTTATATCGAACATTTACTGCCGGTGGTGGACTTGAAATCAGACAGTATTTTGATTGTGGTAAGTAGCTTATCAGCCTGTGAAGCCTATATTCTGATTCTGTATGTTTCCAATAGTCTCAAATAGAAACTAAAATATGACTGACGTAAGGGGTGGTGGTAACGAACAAAGATAAATGTGTGAGGTGACCAAGAAAGATTTGTATGTGGGCATATTGAGTACATGAAAAAGAACAGAAAGTACTTTCTGAAAGTGGTTTCTGAAGGCGTCATTGCATCCCTGGTTGCGTGTCTACATATGCATGATGTAGTCTTGCAGGTTTCACTGTGCACAAAATACTTTTTAAGTTTATAAACATGTGTTGTTTTGTACTTCAGATCCTCCCTCACCTGACCTGGATCAGGTGGAACTTCCCATCCTGTGTGACGGTCTGCGCCGGTACCTGCAGGATCTTCCCCAGCCCGTCATCCCCACTGCAATATATACTCAGATGGTCAATACGGCCAAAGGTGAGAGCAGATGACCCTGGCACAGATGCAATGATCATTTCCCAACTGCACAGTAAAACTGAATCTCAGATGTAATGTACCCTCTACTACTGAACATTCAGTACTTTGAAAACTAAACAACACATCGTCAGTACCCCCGTTGGCCCTCCAAAGAAGACTTTTATAATTTTGACTTAATGGGACCCACTGTAACCCTAAAGTGTATAATTGGTGTATTTTGTAACTTTCCCTTAAATTGCTTTCTTTGTTGCAAGCACAGACACACTTCACACAGACTGTTCTGTAGCGCTGCATTCTCTTGCTGTCACATGGCCAGAAACAGGATATCTGTGGTTAATAGGAACTAAAACAAGCCTGAGAGTTTATCTCTAGCATCTCTCAGCAGCCAATCACCTGCCAGTGCACCGTACCTTACGCTCATTGTCAACCACACAATCTCTGCGGTTTCATAGCCTAACTGCACATGACGTGCTTTTTCCGTCTCTTCATTGTTTAAAGAAACCTCATTTTATGTTCCACTTCGACTCCGCAAGGATCAGTTTTTCCACATCTGTCCATCTGACCTCTCGGTGCTTCTCATCTGTTTCAACAGAGGTGGTGAATTCTGAGGAATGTGCTCAGCTGCTACGTCGCATCGCCAGCACCCCGACCCTGCCTCCCCAATACTGGCTAACCTTCCATTGTCTGCTAAGGCATTTCTCCAGAGTGTGCCAAAACAGCTCCAAGAACCTGCTGAGTGCCAGAGCCCTGGGCGAGATCTTTAGCCCTGTACTTTTCAGACAACAGGCGACCAGGTGGGTGTCAGAGATCATGACAAAGATGGATGCAGGCTAAGTCATGCAACACTTAGAAACACAGACACTCAAACATGCACACTTACAGACACTCAGGCTCACACATCAACACACTGTCAGAGCGCAGCCTGTCAGGCACTCGTGGGTTTTTATATAGGTTTCAGATATAGGTTGGAGCTTTTCTACTTACCAGCTGAGCAATTAAAGTAGCTAAGCCTGAATTTCTCTCACATTGAAACCATCGCACCGCAACCGCAGCAGCAGAGGCTGTCACCTGCGCTGTGAAACACAAACTTTATCTAACGTGCCATTTTTTTCCCCCACCCCCTGCAGTTGTGAACCCAGCTCGGATGCTCACATCAAGATCATTGAGATTCTGGTGACCAGTGAATGGAGTGAAAGTCAGGCGGCTCCAGGTAGTTAACCACTTCATTTCTTACTTCCATCAACCACAAAGTGTTAAATGCTGTTGGTCTATTGCTCATGGTAGAATATTATTCATGTTATAAAGAAGTGCGAGACTGGTTAACACTGTTTGCTATGTAGCATTTATTATTGCATGCAGAACATGGTTGTATATTCTGCAGGGACTGAAACTCTGCAGAACATGAACTGAACCCTCAGACCTGAACTATTAATAGCTTAAAGAAAGGTTTTGAGCAACTGAGGCCGTTGTTGAGAGCCAGGGGGTTCACAGAGGCGGTAAAACACTGACATCGTAGGACAAGTTAGGACGACAGTATCATGTTTTAACTGAGACACATTCTCTGATGATCTTTGTTGAACAGTTTCTAAAGCTTTAGCTGCAGAAGATGTCAGTTTGGTTACAATTTGTTTTTACAGTTCATGACGTGGTACAAGGTTTCCATAGAAATGTGTCGGATACAAGTTGGTGTTGATTTTTGCGTCTCTTTGGCTTTTGCATTTAGTA
This sequence comes from Cottoperca gobio, assembly GCF_900634415.1. Lineage (NCBI taxonomy): Eukaryota > Metazoa > Chordata > Actinopteri > Perciformes > Bovichtidae > Cottoperca > Cottoperca gobio. Next base: position 18,626,544 of record NC_041366.1, on the reverse strand, counting down.
GAGAGCGCTCCCCCCCCCCCCCCCCCCCCCAAAATGGAGTGAGATGAAAGTGATTGCTGGTGAATTTCCATTTTAATATATGACCATGTACGTGTGAAAGATTTAAATTCATAAATATTGTTTGACATTCTGGTTTTCTTCTCAGCACAGATTTTGTTATTCGTTTGTAAAATGTCAAACACAGAACTGCACAAAGTCAGTTTTCATGGCTGGTGCAGCGGTGGTCTGCATGGATGAAGTCTGGTGGTGTGTGTGTGTGTGTGTGTGTGTGTGTGTGTGTGTGTGTGAGGGCTGTGCATTGCGTGGCACAGTTATGTTTTTACAGTGCTAGTTAAAAGCACGATCGTTGGCTGGTCCAGAGGCCGGGGACTGGCTGTGGCTGTTTAAACATTTTATTACCTGTTAGGTCTATTTATAATGTTCCTGTGCATAGGCCACTCTCAGCTGTCAGCAATTTGCACCTGCGGGAGCGCTATGGCACTGGGGTGGATGGATGGATTGAAGGGCGGCCAGGCAGGCGGGCAAGACTCAAACCCTAAAATGTTTTTTTTAGTTCTTTTTACACGCACGTGTATAAACACAGTACCCAGTCAAACATGCAACAAAGTTCAGGTGTGCCAAACTGGTTTTAGTCACCTGTCTCGTACAGATGGCCACAGGGTCACATGAAGAGAGAGAAAGAATAGCCTACTTTGTAAACACACATTCTGTACATGTGTTTCTGTAAATGACCCCTGTATGTGTGTGCGAGTGTCTGCGTGCCTCCTCCCAGTTACTGCGTGCCTATTTTAAGTAAGCGACAAAAGGCCCACTTAGATTTGGTTGGCTGGAAAGTCTGCCTGCTCCACAGAGCACTTCTTGTTAACTGAGGGCTGCTTCTAGTTTCTAGGGCCACTCTCCTCCCCCTTCCTTCTCCCTCCGTCCGCCTGGATCTCCACATGTCCTCCCTGCCTCTAAATGCCCAGCTCAGCAAATATTTGAAACTTTGCAAGTTAATCATAAGACTGAACTCCCCCTGCCTCCTCCTTTACAAACAGAGAGAGAGAGAGCGAGGGAGTGACCAGAGAGACACGCACACACACGCAGCTGGCACGAGTGGCTGCTTTCAGAACAGGCAGCTCTGACACCAGAGCAGCTACCCCTAATCATTAACTATCTGCCTCCATGCGAGCAGGCCTCGCAGAGCTCAGGAAGAGAGAGAGAGAGAGAGAGAGAGCGAGAGAGACTCAGCCCTTTGCCACCCTCGCAGCAGGAACTTAGTCAGTCAGCTAGACAGCCGAGTGTTGCACCTGCCTCACGGCGAGAGGATTACCTGGATTTCATTAACAAGCACATAAAGTCGTTATCTTTTTAAGAATAAAAACAAAAAGTGGCTAAACTATGAAATGGAGCTTTACTGGAGGACTTGAAAGTAACTTTGCTGGATTTAATTTACCTTTTGGGAATAAGAGCGAAGCCACAAAGACGAGATTGTTGGTTCACCACAACATGCACAACTTGCAACGTAAGTTTGATCTTCTGCATCTTTTTCCCTTTTTGTTTTATAGTCATACAAGAGTGTAGCACTCTGTGTTTCTACTGCTTTTGCCTTCAAGCGATAGTCAAAAAGAGCCTGCTTGGGGAAGAGTAAGACGCAAATACCACAGCTTAAGAAAAGACTAGAACAAGAATAATTGTTTTTTGTGTTCTTTAAGCCTCCAGTCATAGCTGCACAGTTTTGCCATTGGCTGCTGCTCATGCTGTATAGTTTCTCTCAAACTGCTTATAAAACTCTGGTTGCTCTTGAGGGAAGTTGATGAATTCAGTGACAATTTTCAATACTCAATCATTGCCAACAGGTATGTGTACATCCACATTGGAAAAGAGCAAATCAATATAAAATCAAACCCTACAGACCAACTTTCATGCACTGGGTTACCATTTTAAAGAACTTGGGGGAATTGAGGTCACACACTTTGACATTATTTATTTTTTTCAAATACACTGGTTTGTAGTTTATGTTTAATCACTTCTTAAGTTAAGCATGTAGAGACCCAACAACGGTTCCTCGGTTGAACCTAGCAGGACTGCGTTCCACTTGAATCCTTGTACCTTACTAAGAACTAGGCCTATTTTAATTTCACTTAGGAAATCAAGGGAGTTATCTCTGTCATGCTGAGTGTCACGCTGTGGGATTACAGACGTATTTTGGAGCTCTGGGTGCCGCTGACCAGGCCGAGCATTATAATTTAGCTGCGTACGTGCTGCTGCAGCAGAGCTGGCTTTGTCTGAGTGCCAGCAGTGGGTCGGACTAAACCTCCGCACGACACATGCAGAGAGGAGGGGCTGAGCAACCTGCAGGAGAGCGAGCAGCCAAGCTCGACAGAGAGGGAGAGGGTGACTGAGGAAAAGCATAGAAACAGGCTGCAGGTCCTTATTCTTTCTGCTAGCGGAGAATTGCTGCACATTTGCTTCTAAGACGGATGCATACTAGGACGCAACGCTGGATGCTGCAGAGAGAATTATGCATTTTTTCCCGTTTAGCTGCAGTGTTGTTAAGAATTGAAGTAGGGAGGTAAAAGGCTTTCAGAATGACCTCATCGCTCTCAGGAAATGAAAGATGCAGGAGTGGTTGGTGACAGACCCCCTATGTGATTGGCTGTGGTAAGTGATGTAACACGTTACTGAGCAGGTTGCCCTTAATGGCTTTTCAAATGGATGTTAAGATGGTTGTATAGAAATGTTTTTTGTGCCTCCTGTAGATATATTTGTGCAGGCAACCAGATATGCAAGCTGTCTATCTGTAGAAATGTGTCTGTGGAATTCATGCCGGGACACTTTTAAAAGGAGATTGTGCACAAATGGGTTTAAGAATTAGAAATCTAGAAAGGAAATGTGATCGGATTGGAAGGCAAACGTGCTGAGAAGTGCAGCGGAAACCATGAGCTGTGGTTGAGTTGGCAGGCTGCATTCTGCACAGATTGTAAAGCTTTGCATTTTCTGCCATGTCACAGTTGTAGCTGTCTAGCAGCTTGTAGTCTCAATGAGTCGAGTCCTGCAAGCTCCAGTGTGACAGAAAGGGTGGTAATGCAGAGGCAGTGAACAAAGGCAGTGCAGATTTGCGAGTTAAAAATAGCCCGCTACCTTAGCGCCGCTACAGCTAGCTTCATTGTGAAACTCTCAGCTTGTGAGCAGCTACTGCAGAATAAAGATGTTCTTTATCTGTTTATTTTTAAACCCACAGCAGCAGATAAAATGTTCCATCGCGTCACATGACAACCACCTTCAGACAGAATGTAAATCAGACTCTGAGCGCTGTCTTAAAACGGCAATGGGGAAAATTGGATTTAACGGTCTGCTTGTAAATACTGAGCTATGATATAATTATCTAACACAATCTGGTTATTTCCCAATAAAGCTGGATATCTTCTGGGGGGGAAACCTTAAAGGGATATATGCGGGCAGCTGGGTATTTGCATTAGGTTTCACACTTTATATTTAAAATGTGCTTAATGCATTTTTAACCTTTTCTTTTGTAGTTTTTCTGCTTTCTTGTTGAAAGATTTCCATAATCCCGGTTCATTTCTGCATACAAATATTGGCCAGATGTTGTATTTGCAGCTAGGAATATTTATTGAAATGTCCTTTTCTTGAATGAAATTCATTCTCCCTGACTCATGCTTCATTTCCCCTCCCACTCGCTGTTACCGCCTCTCTGCTGGAGAGGGGCAGAATTCTTTTCATCCCCGTTTAATCAATGGAAAAATAGATGAGCGAGCGAGTCACAGAGCTTGTGTGCGATTCCCAGCATCTGCAAAACTCTGGACTGAATTAAATGTAGTGCATCCAGTTGTGTTTTCTGCAGCTTTTACAGAAGAACAAATGAATGTTCTTAATGCAGATCAGGAGTCCAGTTAATGGCGCCGTAATGAGCCAGAAAATCAATCATTTAATTCAAGTTGAGAACCTCTTTAACGTTCCTGTTGGCACACTCAGGCTCACATTTCAGTAAATGAATTAACATTCTGTATTCTCTCCTCTTGTTCTCACAGCTCTACCTCCAAAGCCACCCAAACCCACATCTGTGACTAACAACGGTATGAACAACAACATGGCGCTACAAGACGCTGAATGGTACTGGGGAGACATCTCAAGGGAGGAGGTCAACGAGAAACTGAGGGACACTGCGGACGGTACGTTTTTGGTGCGAGACGCCTCTACGAAAATGCACGGAGACTACACTCTGACTCTGAGGTAAGCTTGAATTAATTTCCTCTTATCGTCACATCTTTGATCTATTTTTGGACGCCGTTTAACTGGTTTTGTTGCTTTCGTCTACAGGAAAGGAGGAAACAACAAACTCATCAAGATATTCCATCGGGATGGGAAGTACGGCTTCTCGGACCCACTGACCTTCAGCTCAGTCGTTGAGCTCATCAACCACTATCGCAACGAGTCACTGGCTCAGTACAACCCCAAGCTAGACGTCAAGCTTCTGTATCCCGTCTCCAAACACCAGCAGGTAAGATGCCAGCTTACGATCGACAACTAGCAACACTTAACATGCTCGTGTTCCAGCAATTTAACTGCAACTGCTTGTCTTGGGTCTTTAGGATCAGGTGGTGAAAGAAGACAACATTGAAGCTGTGGGGAGGAAGCTCTGCGAGTACCACCAGCAGTACCAGGAGAAAAACAAAGAGTACGACCGTCTGTATGAAGAATACACCAGAACATCACAAGTGAGTGCAACCCAGAGTCAAACTGCCATCACAAACTGCGATATTTGTACAACATACACTAATACTGTGCCTCCTTTTCCAGGAAATCCAAATGAAAAGGACAGCTATCGAAGCTTTTAATGAAACCATAAAGATATTTGAGGAGCAATGCCAAACGCAAGAGCGGTACAGCAAGGAGTATATTGAGAAATTCAGGAGAGAAGGCAACGATAAGGAGATCCAGAGGTAAGAATACGCCACACTGTACCATGCCGCTTGAAAAGAAGCAACGGTAGCGGGGGCATACAAGTAGAACTATGTTGTGATTAAACGTCATTGTTGCTTTCAGGATCATGGGCAACTACGAGAAGTTGAAGTCCCGGATTAGTGAGATCGTAGACAGCAAGCGCCGCCTGGAGGAGGATCTGAAGAAGCAGGCGGCCGACTACAGAGAGATCGACAAGAGGATGAACAGCATCAAGCCCGACCTCATCCAGCTCCGTAAGACCAGAGACCAGTATCTCATGTAAGTACAGCTCTCCATCAGCTGCTTCGGAAACTTTAAGCTCCCCTCTTGAGAAAATCAATTTGGATCTGCCCTGGTTTCTAATGTTTGCTCTCGTGTAGGTGGTTGACCCAGAAGGGAGTCAGACAGAAGAAGCTCAACGAGTGGCTCGGAATCAAGAACGAGAACACAGAAGAGTGAGTACCCATTTTAATTTCACCGACGGTAAAACTGCCTTTCCCCTACAACTTACTCATGTTTACCTTTTTATTTGTTTTTTTTCCAGTCAATATTCTATGGTGGACGACGACGAAGACCTTCCTCATCACGACGAGCGGTCCTGGAAACTGGGAAACATAAACCGACTACAGGCGGAGGCTCTTCTCCAGACCAAGAGAGACGGAACATTCCTGGTTCGAGACAGCAGCAAAGCGGGATGCTACGCCTGCAGCGTTGTGTATGTATCATGTCAATGTACCCTTTACAGTCTTGTTCCTGCCGTTTATACTGAACATTAACAACGCCTCAGACTAGCTTCAGGTACATGTTGCCCTACATCTTTGCACAACACAAGGATTCCCTTACATTAAAAGCGATCTCTTATTCTCCAGTATGATATAAAAACATCCTTTTCAATGTACATATTGGCGCCTGTATTTAATGGCTTATTAAGATGTTTTTAAATAGCGAGGGGTTTAGTCTATAAAGAAGACTTGTATTGCTCTGCAGACACAGAACTGACTGTGACCATTGTCCTCTCTTTGCAGTGTGGAGGGTGAGGTGAAGCACTGCGTCATCAACAAGACCCCCTCAGGTTTTGGCTTCGCCGAGCCGTACAACCTGTACAGCTCGTTGAAAGAACTCGTACTTCACTACCAGCACACGTCTTTGGTCCAGCACAATGACTCTCTGAATGTGACGCTAGCGTACCCGGTATACACCCAGCAGAGACGGTGAGGACCCGGCTGTTTCCACATGGACACAAAGAAAAGGCCTCATGGGGAGTTGGAGATACATGTCCTTGGACTCCATGATTTATACATAAAAAAAGAGGCTCTGTTTGCCGAACTCGGACTTGAAATCGGAGGGAAAAACGCAGTTAAGCCTGAAACATTTCAGTGACTTTGCCCGACCACGAGCCTAAGGCGAGTCTGAATGTAGATGTATTTCTCTTTTGCTTTTTGTGGGAGCACAGAATCAAACGGAAACTGCTGAACTCTCCTGCAGCGAAGGACATTTGAGGCCTTTTCCTAATGGTGCTTGTTCTTTTTCAAAGCTTTACCAGCCGGGAATGTCTAATCGCACCACATAAACTCTTCGAATGGAACTGTACTCACCGGCCACAACTTTGTTTTTCCACTTTTTTCTTTCTTTTCTCCTTTAACGTCATCTGTGTGTGTGTGTGTGCGTGTGCGTGCAAGAGTTTCTGTGTGTGTGTGTGTGTGTGTGTGCGTGCGTGCAAGAGTTTCTGTGTGTGTGCGAGCAAGAGTTTCTGTGTGTGTGTGTGCGTGCGTGCGCAAGTGTTTCTGTGTGTGTGTGTGAGATTGTCCATGTGACCAAAACTCATAGAATCAGGAAAATGTGTGACGTTGGGATGGGGGGGGGGGGGTGTAACACATTTGCTTGTGTTAACTGTTCAGTAGCAGAACATGGATCAGCTGATAAATGTAGCAAAATGGCACTTTTTAAACAAAGTTTAATTTTTTTTTTTTTTTAAAGACTCCTATGGACTTTTATGAGAAGAGCAGAGAGGACGAGGCGTCTGCATTATGATGCAGAAGCAAACTTGATCTTTACTGTGGGCAGGTGAAACTATGAATGGACTTACTATTTCATGTACATATGTGAAAAGTCATGAATCAAAGTGCACCATACCAAAAAGGATCAGTTCCCGTTTAGTTATATTCTGATCTGCTATGCAATTCTTTCTCCATTATTTCTTCAGAACTGTGTTTTATTCTGTTGCAACCCACAATATAAGCTTGTTTTATTGCCTGAAAAGTATCTTTTCCTGTGTAAATATCCAAGAGGATATTTTGTGTCAAAATGCCAAGATACAGTAAAAATAAAAACGGCTTATGGCTTTTAAAAGATAATAATAGCAACATACACTTTATTATAAATTACTTTAACAACTGGTATAAAGATGGAAAAGATGAGTATTTTATTTTTTTTGCTTCAAACTAATGTTCTTCTCAGGCAGAGCCTTTTGAGTATTTGAGCTGCTTCAGTCACAAATACTATTTCTTACAGAGCTATATGCGGTTCTTTGTTGAGACGGACAAAGAAAGCACTCACAACGGGATGATGGGATTGTACAACCCTTATCTAACCATCACCACAAAAACAACAGTATAGATTTATTTTGTTATAAAATATATATGTTCCCACATGAGAATATATCAAAGCAGACTGGTGTTTTCAACAGATGGATATTGTTATTAAAAGTCGATATACATTGGCCACTTAGTATTTTTCTGTATCAGAAAATCACTGTGTTTACATAGGTGGATCGGCTCATTTCAGATAGTCTTTAATTTCATATTTCAAAAAGGACGACATGTGCCAGTGGAATCCTTGACAGAAAACTTTAGCCACAGCTCAACTAGATTTTCTTTCCCTCATCTTTATTCTAGCCTTTGAAAGTCCAAGTGATTGGTACGTGTGTATGAACCCAATGGAATGGTAATAATTATGGGAAATGTTCAATTAAGCCACCAAAACTACCAATTTATCACCTAACAAATGAAATCACTCAAAAGACAAAATGTCTGCCATTAATAATAATATTATATATTTTGCGACCATAAATGAATCTGCCATAAAAAATGATTTAGATGTGCTATTTTTATTTTATTGTGTAACAAATTAGTTGATAAAGAAATAAACCTTAACCTAATGTAATTTTGATTAATTATCTCCAACTTTGGCACAACATCTCTTTTAGTGGAAAAAGGTAAAACATCAAAGCATTCACTTCCTGTCAAAGGTGGACGATAAATGATGCATTTGATGTCATTGGACATGAAGAAATTTCTCAGCACGGAAACATTGTATAATTTTTAGTTTCGTGCATATTATTATCCCCTCATGGCAGAACTGTGCAGCTTGAACAAGCTACTAAAATGTGTTTTTAGATGTATTTGACCAGATTACTCATCCAAGATTACATTTTTAGCACATTGATAGTAACTGTCATTTATTCTAGGTTGTATTGGTTCTATCAAAGCAGTTGTCATACTAGATCTATCATATGACATTTATTTTACTAGAAGATTTTATTTACCTCTCAAACAGCTGCTGGCATGAACTTTTTGTTTCTTATTGTCAAAAATATTTTCTTTTTCTCAATAGTTCTTGAACAACATGCACCATTATTTTCTTTACCCCAGTTCTGGGTTGTATGATTAATTTAGGTGTCTTTTTTTATTTGAAGCTCATCTTTTTGTGGGTGTCCGAGACATGATGATTGGATTGAGATTTACCAGTGTTCCACAAGTTTTGCTTCAAATCTGTATTGGGCTTTGTTAAAAAGGAAATAAAACACTTCTTTTTAAGAAACAAGTCTTGTCTTATAGTCTTATTATTCATACTAATGCAACTATTGGATGGATTGTAATACAATTTTGTTTTTGACATTTGTGGTCGCCAGATGATGAATGACTTTCCTGTTTTTCCCCTCTAGCGATACAATGAGATTGGCTTTTGTGGCAGCTAAAATTAGTTTTCATTTAGATTATTCTACCGAGTATTTTCTCAAGTGGTCACTTATTGATATGTTAAGGCCCTGTCACACATATCTGTATGACAGAAACGTATGCCGGCGCATACGAAATATCGGCAATATGTTGATATAAAGTAAGGGTAAGTTGTGATCGTTTGAAGGACGCAGACGATACGCCGAACACGGCAGACACACGGCCCTGTCACACAGCTCCGTATATGAAAAGTAGCTCAAACTGTGTCAGAGTCCAAATACGTCCAACTTTACCACAGCGGTGTTGTAGCTGACGCATACATAACGAATACATAACAAATTATTATACGTATGTCAAACATTGATAGCGTATCACTTACTTATTTAAAACGTATCAGAGCGTCTGGACAACGGAGCTGGAAAAGTGCCATCTGGTTCACGTCATGCTGATGCTGGAGAACGGCTAACATGCTGAACGCTAGGTGTACTGTAGAAACACGTTTAATAAGTTACTCCGTCGTCAGGCATCATCTTAACATCGGGTAGGAATAGGGTATCCACTCGTTATCAATAAACTGGCTGTAGGAGTCACCGTCAGCCAACGTAGCCTATATCTAACGTACCTCTAACATAGTCACGTAAGTATTCACGTACTGTATTTACGTAGGTAAGTATTCACGTACTGTATTTACGTAGGTAAGTATTCACGTACTGTATTTACGTAGTACTGTATTTACGTAGGTAAGTATTCACGTACTATATTTACGTAGGTAAATATTCACGTACTGTATTTACGTAGGTAAGTATTCACGTACTATATTTACGTAGGTAAGTATTCACATACTGTATTTACGTAGTACTGTATTTACGTAGGTAAGTATTCACGTACTGTATTTACGTAGGTAAGTATTCACGTACTGTATTTACGTAGGTAAATATTCACGTACGTATTCCGTATTCACGTATGTCTAACGTAACGTAAAGTCTGCATATCTTATGAAGCACACGTCGGGTACGTCCGTTAATTCTGAACATGCTCAAAACATCAGCGTTCAACAACACACCCCAGCGTAACACCGCCTGCTCTTAACGAATACTACTTATACCTTACCTTATATCAACGTACACCAGCATGTTGCCGATATTTTGTATGCGCCATATTTTTGTATATGTTATGCATTCGTTGGGTATTCGTCGGATACATTTTGTATTAGGAAGTGATGCGCTGTCTTTTTCGATCCGATGAAAAGTTGGACGTATTTGGATTCTGACAAATTTCCGTATGTGCTGGCACACGTTTCTGTCGTACGGATATGTGCGACAGGGCCTTTAGAAAATACCTGTTATAATTGTCGATAACCAAGGTTTAAAACTGAATGACTAAATGTGTTACTGTAGCTCGTTACAGCAACTCAATTCCTTTTGACAGTGACTAGTACTGTAACAAACACTTTTTTATATGTGAGCTTGTTTATTTTAATGTAGCTAATTAGATAAATAGATAGATACTTTATTCATCCCGTCTGCCGCTGAACAATTAGCAGTGTTTTCAGTTGTGATTGGGCAGTTGTCTATGTATTCTGGCACGGGACGGGACAAGTTTCTTCACGTGGACAATATTTTGGTACACTATGAAATTTAAATGACAATTACACATTTAAAGACAGTTTAATGGCATACTATATGATCACTTCTTTGATGACCTTTTTATGACACACGATACTATGACCTTTTTAGGACATACTATACTATAACATTGTATTGCATACTTTAGTATGACTTTCTTATGAGTTTTTTTTACATATATTATGATTTATTTATGGTATACGAAACAATAAAAATGTTATGACATTTGTATGGCATACTATAGCATATGTCACACTAAACTAAGGTAGTGAACATGGTAAACATCAACATGTCAGCATTATCATTGTGAGCCTGTAAACATTAGAATGGTACATTTGACCTTCTGGGTCCCTGGGTCACGATTGACATCTGATACCCTAACCCTAAAAAGATCATCAGTTCTGGTTATTACCGCCTATCCTAACCCCCTAACCTTAACCCACACTTCCCATCCACCAAGATGGAAACCAGGCGTATCACACACTACACCAAAGATATCCATCAACAGATCAGTAGGTCGTTGCATTCAAATCACCTCTAACCCCAACCCTAACCCAAACCCCCATCAGTCCTGGTTATTACCCCCTGACCCTCACCCTAGAATGGTACATTTGACCTTCTGGGTCCCTGGCTCTCGATTGACATCTGATATCCTAACCCTCATCAGTCCTGGTTACTAACCCTACCCTAATCCTCATCAGTCCTGGTTACTAACCCTACCCTAATCCTAAATCCTAACCCTGGCTCACGATTGACAACTGATATCCTAACCCAAACCCCCTAACCCACTCTTCCAATCCACTCAGATGGAAACCAGGTGTATCACACAGAGCATACATCCACTACACCAAAGACTCCCACCAGTAGGCCAGTGCTTTCAAATCATAACCCTGAACCTCTAACCCCAAACCTAACCCTCATCAGTCCTGGTTATTACCCTCTAACCCTAACTCCATCTGATATCCTAACCTTAACCCTAATCCTCATCACTCCTGGTTACTAACCCTACCCTAATCCTAAACCCTAACTCATGATTGACAACTGATATCCTAACCCTAACCCCTAACCCCTAACCCTAGAATGGTACATTTGACCTTCTGGGTCCCTGAGTCACGATTGACATCTGATACCCTAACCCCCTAACCCTCATCAGTCCTGGTTACTAACCCTGACCCTACCTAAAATGGTAATTTTCACATAATGCTCACAATTATCTATTCCCATCAAGACAGAGTGTTCACTATGGTAATGGGAAGAAAATGTGAAATTTACACCGATATCAGTATTTAGGATACGTTAGTTTCTATTCAAGACATCAAACCTCATATATTTATATTACTTTTAAGTTTAATTATCCTAAATAGCCTACAGTAAGCAACAACTATATTGTAATGCTAGAAAGCATATAGCATGAAACCACAACTTGAAAGTACTGATCTGCACGTTCAGCAATAGGCTCTGAAACTTGTGCTAGTATGAGGTTCCTGTATTCTGAGGACTGAGCATGTGATCTCATGTTTTCCCCTTTTATGTAAAGGACATCATTTATATTTAAATGTACACATTCAGCAAGTAAGTCTGGGTTGAAAGTTCATCATGAAATATATATATATATCATACTTATGCATTACTTTCCACTGTGTTAATGAAGCATTACAAATTGTGTAATCAAAAGATAAAAAGGAGCACAACCAGCAGCATAAATATATTAAAAGGTAAAGCATTACAACGGTATTATGTAAGTGGAATCTTTGTTGATGTGCTATTATCACAGGCCACTTTAGTAGATTATGGGCGGCGACTTTATGGCGTCTTTAACTGTAATTAATGGTCATAATCTGCAGGGAATATTTCAGGACAAGGGTTTGTAATGGTTTAAATCAGGACAGATCCATTGGGTCGAGATATAAAGCTCAAGATATAAATAATATAGTACTTATTTAAGCCTTCTTGCTTCACGCAATTACAGTGAAATCCTGCTCAAAGTAAGGCACCATACTAAGAATTACCAGAACGGTAAATGAACATTTTACTTCCAACTTTTTGTCTCTATTCCTTTAAGAAGAGGCATTCTTCCTCTTTTCGGTCAGATGCACAGACTGTAATGTAGCCACACCGGTTATAGAGCTGTAAAGAATGAGGTCTAAAGATAAGGCAACGAGTTCAGACGGCTTATCTTTAAAAAAAAAATAAACCTGATAGACTCTGGCACTGTACAGCACCCTGTTAATGTTTAACAGATATATCTGAATTGATGAGCGCCTCTCAGAAAGAGATCTCAGGGAAGTAATTAGGGACCAAAGTCCATCAATCTTCGCCCCTTCCAGACCTCTCAGGTCGTCTGGGACGGGTCTGCTTTCTGTCCCCAGAGTCAAAATTAAACATGGAGAAGAAGAGTTCAGTTTTTATGCTCCATATATCTGGAACAAACTCCCAGAAAACTGCAGTTCAGCTGCAACTCTTTAAATCCAGGCTGAAGAGTTTTCTGTTTGCCGCTGCCTTTTATTAAAGCAAATAATAATTAATATCTTACACAGAGCTTTAACTTATATTCTTGTGTCTTATTCTACTTTAGTTTGCTTTTATTTCTCTTTAAATGTATTTAAATGTCATTTTATAATGTGTTTCTTTTGCACCATGTCTTAATGTTGTTATTGTTTCTGTAAAGCACTTTCAATTGCCTTGTTGGTGAAATGTGCTGTATAAATAAACTAAACTAATATTAAAACATGATCAGTTCGTCAATTTATAGAATACATATTTCCACAATAAGCTCCATTTACAGAAATAAACAGTCATGATGACGCTTGAATCACATTTCACACCACACAGACATGAAACCATTGTCGATGCTTTTAGATTAGAGACAATCAAATCTCTTTTTTTGGATTATTGACATGTTCCAGGAAGCAGGTTCACTGAGTTATGTAGATAACTTTGATGAGTAACACAACAAGGAACCACCTCAAATCTGGAACATGGACCAATGTACAAAGAGATATGTTTTGGGTTAGATAACTCCGGAAACTTACTTCCCGGAATAGGGCCAAGTAACCTTTAAGTAAAGACTTTAGCTTCGACTGAAGCCAATTACAGTGAAAAGAAACTGTGAAAGTCAGTTTTGTCCTCAGTTAGACATCCATCCCCAGTTAACTGTTCCAGAAATACATATAGGGCAGACTCAGACATACTGCTTCCTGTGTCTAACATGTTCACGCTGGGAAGCCTCCAGATGTGCAGCTGTATGAATATCTGACCCCTGAGAGAAACTATAAACAACCTCCACACTTACAGGAGGTCTTACATGAAACAAGAAGACTTTAGTACCCAGTCACTTGCTGCTGAGTGCATCGCACCCTGTGGCTGCCCTGCAGAAGTGTGCACACTGTAAATACTCAAGATTGTTAATCAATAATCGGGGCCATTATTCTGACCAAGCGACTCATGCAGGAGCAATATGTGGCGTCTGCAATCAACATAGACTATATGCCTTCATATCAGCTAATCCTTTTTAATTGGTGAAAGAGGCGACTGCAGGTCCTTGAACTTGAGTAGATGGGTCAAAACCTCCGTCTGTGCCACAGTTCTTAGGAAAAGTTCATATACATACATACATACATATATACATATATATATATATATATATATATATATATATATATATATATATATATATATATATATATATATATATATATATATATATAGGTTAAAAGGACTTAAATAAAGGACTCTCATGGTACAGTTTTAATCAGACTGTTGGTGTATAATAAAATCTGATCAAACCACACAGTCCCGATTAGTATTACATTCTCATCTCCTACCTGAAGATGTTTTTATTAACTTTATTAACTATTATTTAATGATTTATGAAAATACTTTTAAAGGGACGTTTTCAGAGGCTTTGAACCCAAAAAGGTTCCAGACCAAGTGGAATGTAAATCTATATTTCTGTCTCCGGACAATGTTCAAAGATCACGCTCGGGGCGATTATCTAATTGCTAATGTGTAATATGGGTTTCTCAATAATTGACGAGGCAGGGCAGCTGCGATGACATCAGCTCTGATTAGTAAAAGTGTGCGGATGGATGTAAAAGTGCTGAGAGCACTCGTAAATTGTGACTCCGATACGGCTTAATTTATTAACTAGTCCGTCAGGTCACAACACAAACAGCAAGAACAACAGAGTCTCTGCAGCCGCTATAACAAGATATTAACAAGTCTGTCGAAACAGGACGGTGTTTAAACTGTTGCGTTTCCCGCTCACATGTCCGAGCGTGCTCCTTCTTCAAAGCTGCACCCGAGGCTATAAAGAATAAACTTCATAGAACATGTGAAATGTGCTGGAAGTACTCAAATCTTTTACTTATGTACAAGTAGCAATACCACAATACACACTCTGTTCAAGTCCTGCATTCAAAACATTACAAAAGTACTAATTATGCAGAATAATACATATTATATCATTGCATTTTAAAGACAATTATTGATGCATTAACGCGTTTATCATCTTTGTTATTACTATATATCGAAGTCTTCTCTTTGTTGATTATATTTTCTATTATTAATCTGAATCTGCAAAGTAATTAAAAGGTATCAAACTAATAAAAAGTACAATATTTGTCTCTGAATTATTGGTAAGTAGAAGTAAAAAGAAGCAGAACATGGAGTTCTTGTGTAAATGATGTGGAAGTTAACGCACATTTATGATCATGTATCCAAACGCACTGTATGACTAGAACAAATGGATTAGCATTAAAGTCTGTTTGCAGGTCTTGAGAAGAACTATTGTATGAAATATGAACTTTCTGCATCTAAATTAATTAAAAGCTGATGATTCTTCCTCTGTCGTCCTTATCAGCTCGTCTTTCATCCGATATAAAAGGAGTCTGTTTGAAATCTCACAGCTGCATTTGACTCGAAGCTATCGTCTGATAACATATTGTTCAGTGTGTTCGTGTTTCATCAGCTGACGACCAATAAATAAAGTCATTTTTAAAATGAATGAATATTTCCTCTCGCTTGGAGTCAATCCAACAAACTCTGGGACTTTTATTTTGTGTGTTGACGAAATGAGTGAAGCTCACTTTTATTTAAGACTTTTTTTTCATATGTAACTATATTTTAATCTATTTTCTTTTTTTGTTTAGCCTAGCGTTCTATTTTTTATTTTTTTTTATCTAGTAGTCTCGTAATTTTAGGACTTTTTGTTATTTATTTGATATAAATGTCCAGAACAACAGGTTACAGACTGCAATAGCAACTTTTTCTCCTTTACCTCCAAAGGTAATGTTTAACACCACCCTGTGAATTACAAATGAAAAGAACCTTAAATAAAAACGCACCTAAAGTGCATCAGGAGGTAAAGAACCGGAGCATACACTCGTAGATAAGAACCTGTCACCACTGGACGCAGACCCTCTAAAAAAGCTCGGCACTTATCAAAAATGGACACCTCACTGGAACGACAGCTGATCAAATCTATGTTTAGCCATCACAACACAGATGGGGATTTATAAACATTTCAAATGTCAAAGGCCACGGAGGAGCTGACCTCTGGGTTTGAATGCCAGGGGATTCATTGTGATGCTAATCCTGTTTTATCCAGTCGGACCCTAAAATAAACCGAGCGCTCTGAAGAATGAGCTGTAATCCCCATCACCGAGCCCCGTGTGCTCCTGTTCTGAGCCGGGATGTTATGTCACAGTCGGAGCTGCGGAACTAAAACCATCATGAAACGAGAGGGAATGTGTGCAGGTACAACACATATCATGAAGGGATTTTCAGAGCTGATTTGAAAAGCTTTTCGCAACAAATAAACAAAACCAATGCATGTTTTCAAACCCACAGGAGCTGTAATGAAAATACATACACACAAGCGCAGAATGATGGAGCGTGAGGGATCATCCTTCTTAAATGTGCAATTTAAAGGAATAGTTTAACATGTTGGCAAAGACGCTTATTTGCTTTCTTGCAGAGAATTAGATTTGTACAATAAATATAAATACATATATATATATATTTAATATAAATAAACATCCTCATGATTGTTTCCAAATTCGTTAGCTAAATGAACTGTAATGTAATAAACATGAAGCTACAGTCAGTAGCCACTTAGCTTAGCATAAAGACTGGAAACAGGGGGAAACAGCTAGCTTAGCTCTGTCCAAATGTAATAAATGCACTTGTCAGCGCCTCTAAATCTTACTAATTAACACAATAAACTATACGTTTGTTTAATCTGTGCAAAAACTGAAGAGTACAAATGACAATTTGTGGTTTTGGGCACTTGTCCGGCCAAGAAATTGTCCAGCACGTAACCTTTCCCCCACATTTACTTTACCTTTGAAAGAAGCAGGCTAGCTGTTTCCCTCCATTCCCAGTCTGTATGCTAAGCTAAGCTAACTGACTGCAGCTTTACACACATACCTACAGACGATCTCCTCATCTAACCCTCCGCAAGAAATCAAATAAGAGTTTCCCAACATGTCAAACTATTCCTTTAAAGAAGCTTCGACTAGCGAAGGCAAAAGTCAACATATTTTTAGACTTCATGTCCATTTCAAACTGCAACGTAGCAAAGTCCAACATGTCTTTTAGTTATCAATCAAGCTTTTTAATCAGGATTACGTCTACTTTTCTGTGCACATACATGACATTAATGAATGTATAGGCTGATGGAAATTGTTCGAATTTGCTTTAAGGAGCTTTGGACAATAAATGCACAGAAAGTCCAGATGGCAACTTGATGAGGTAAAGAAATTGAGGTTGTGATCTCTTTAGTATGTAGGACCGCAATGAAGCAGCTTGAGCCAGTCATATGTGCACTTCTACATGCATGCTATAAACACAGCTACAATCCTCTTAGGCTCAGGTCCAACTTGACGTCCATCAGCGATCTAATGAAATGTATTTGGCCTTTAATGCTCGCAATGCAAAGCTGAAGGAGGAATGAACATGCACTGTAATGTGAAGGATTATAAGATCATATCATTTGGGATAAAAAAGAAAGCGAAGCTACCGTGTGCGGAACAAAAAGAGAACAAAACTAGCTCCAAATAATTCAGTTTTATGGAGCCGTCAGCTCGGCTTTCTTGCCTTTTAATCAGAGGTCAGACATCTGGCCTCCGAGCTCTTCGTGTAATTGCTCTGCATTTCTGAAATGGACAATAGCATCAAATCTATGAATTTGATCAAATCCTCAGTGATTAACTAAATGAGCTTTTTATGAAATAGGGATCCATTAGCGGCGATCATTCACCATCTTGATTGGTCGTAAACCACGGCGTGCATGTTGTAAGCATGTACATGGGAGGTCACTGATCCGCTCTCATGTTCCACGCCGGCTGCGTCCATTGTTGTTGCCCACAGATGATCCCAATGATTCATTTTAATAATGGGATATAATTTACCGCGACTGTACAGTATCATAAAGAGCTGTGCATGAGTTCACGGGGAAAATAAGACATTGCATTTCCAAGTGTTGGATTAATGAGGTGCATTCATTAAAAGCAATATTACACTCGGGTGTCAAAATAGTGGAAATTCATTGTTTTTCTACTCTTTTTTTCCTCCCATAAAAGGTTTATAGAGTCGTTAAAGACAAGAGTTATAAACATAATAACTCATAATAATATAAACTCAGAGGTGGAATCTAATGGAGTACATCTACTCAAGTACTGTGCTGTCATCTTGAGGTACTTGAGGTATTATTCTGAGTATTTCTACTACATTCAGAGTAGTAGCTAATACAAAATATAAATCAACTAATAAACTAAGATATATTATTACAGGTTAAGCTGCCCATCAGTCTGCAAAGAAGTTAAAATAAGCTCCTTATTTACCAGCTGCAACATAAAAGCGATGAACACATTAATGCATCACTAATTGTCATTTAATATATATTATTCTGGATCTGCGAGTACTTTTTGTTTTGGTGCTTTAAGTATTAATCATTTTATCTTATCAAGTATAAGATCTGAATACTGCTTTATTACTAATTGCATTTGTGTTTGGTGTTTACGGGTAAAACTGCAAAATGTTATATAACACAAAATATAAGTTACATTTGTGAAAATACCTTTTTTTGGAACCAAAAGAGTAAAAAGAAACCAAAAGAACATGTTTTTCAGGGGTTGATAAGTATAAATACTGTTTTTAAAATATGACTTTGTTGTTAGTTTGTGTTTTTATGAACAGGTCTCTAAAGACTAGCGGTACGGAGTCTAAAGTTAATGTTGAATGGACATAAAATAGTTGCAGTACAACGTGTTTACTTTAACTTCTCTGTGTTTATATAAACCTTTTATTTATTTAATTCCAAAACGGAGCAACTGTTACAAAATCCAATTTCCCGCACAGACACTCGTATAAAGACAGAGTGTCTAAATATAAACACATGACACAATGCGGTTGATCTACCAAAGTGGACTTTTCACCACGGCAACCCATCAATATCAAGATAATATTTAACAGTACCTCAAATGTGGCCCTGCAGGAAGTCTTACGTTCCATACATGTGTGTGTGTGTGTGTGTGTGTGTGTGTGTGTGTGTGTGTGTGTGTGTGTGTGTGTGTGTAACTTTAAAGACTTCAGATCATTAACAATGATATCTGTTGGCTTGAATACAAAATTAAAGCGTTTTCTTTTTAAAGCCAGTCATCTTGAATTTACAGCACATGCACGAGGAACTCACTCCGCGTGTAGAATAATCACACTGAGCGTGAAATTACCCATTTTTCAATTACACACGTGTAACGATGGAGTGGAAAACAGTGTGGAGCGCACTGACAGGGCCGTGAGCGCATGATTTAGATACATGTTCACACAGCGCCAGGGACTCTGCACCTGAGAGCAGAGCCAATTCAAATATAGCACCGACTCTTGGGAAAAAGATTCCTTGAAAAACATGATTAATGGCAGACCAGCGTGTTTCAGCGAGGCTGCATGGCGTGACTAATGCAAACAGGTTTTCTTAGGCAACCGGCTAACCTTTGCTCAACTGGCACATACGGAAATCTTTATTTCGGCTCGTATTTGACTTCATTATGCAAAGAACATGTTTGACACCCCATTTCTGTAAGCTACCGTGTTGGGGGAACAAGCACCCGATCATACAGCAACAATCCACAGAACATGAACTCATGAAATGTGATTGAACTGAACAGAAAGCAGACGCTCTGCAGGTCGTTGCATCAGCAGGAGAGAGTTGGTTGTGCAAATGTGAGGCAGCTCTTTGAGTAAACAATGATATAACACTGCGCAAATACCGAGCGTATCACAATGTGTAGCAACACCATGACAGTTCTGAGAACTGTTGGCTAATTTTGGTTCACAAGTATTGAGGTTGGTCCCCTTGAACTGCAGGCGTGCCGCTGGATGGATACTTTATCGTACAGGAAAATGTTGTTCAGCAGGTTTCTGCACGTAGTTATACTTTCTAATGTGGATAAATTACATGTGTTGTTGTATTATGGCACATTTATGCTGAGCTTTTTACACCCTGTGGGCCAAATCTATTTTTTTTTAAGTATAAATGTTGCAAGAATACAAAAAAAGCATCATAATAGAGCTTCTTTATGAATAAGAAAGTCCTGAAATCCTACAAACGCTAAGTTTAGTGTTGTATATGATGTATAGAAGCCTTTTCAAATGCAGCCAAAGCATTTACAACTAAATTGCAGCCATTAAATATCAGATTTATCCGTCTGGCCGAGTCTCAATGCTTGCGCCAAGTTAATAAGTTATTAAATTAGTTCATTTGAAAATAAAGAATTTCAAAGAAGATGGAGTTTTAGGACTTTTAGTGTTTATCTAAATATCTAATATTAGGTTATGTTTATTAACCCATCGCCTCCTGTCCAACTCTCTTTCCACATGTCTTGTAGACCTCTCTCCACTTTCACGATCAAATAAAGACGTAAAATGCTCCAGACTAATCTAAACACTTGTACTAAAGGTCCTGTCACACATCTCCGTATGGCAGAAACGTATTTGAGTCCAAATACGTCCAACTTTTCATCGGATCGGAAAAGTGAACATATACAGATACGCATGTCTAACCTATTGATATCGCATCACTTCCTAATACAAAATGTATCAGACGAATACCCAACGAATGCATAACGTATACAAAAATATGACGTATACAAAATATCGGCAACACGCTGGTGTACGTTGATATAAGGTAAGGTATAAATAGTATTCGTTAAGAGCAGGCGGTGTTACGCTGGGGTGCGTTGTTGAACGCTGATGTTTTTACGATGTTTTTTAAGAATTACCGGACGTACCCGACGTGTGCTTCATAAGATATGCAGACGCTACTTTAGACATACGTGAATACGTACGTGAATACTTACCTACGTAAATACAGTACGTGAATACTTACCAACGTAAATATAGTACGTGAATATTTACCTACGTAAATATAGTACGTGAATACTTACCTACGTAAATACAGTACGTGAATACTTACCTACGTAAATACAGTACGTGAATACTTACCAACGTAAATATAGTACGTGAATACTTACCAACGTAAATACAGTACGTGAATACTTATCTACGTAAATACAGCACGTGAATACTTACCTACGCAAATATAGTACGTGAATACTTACCTACGCAAATACAGTACGTGAATACTTACATACGTAAATATAGTACGTGAATACTTACCTACGTAAATATAGTACGGGAATACTTACCTACGTAAATATAGTACGTGAATACTTACCTACGTAAATATAGTACGTGAATACTTACCTACGTAAATATAGTATGTGAATACTTACCTACGTAAATACAGTACGTGAATACTTACCTACGTAAATAGAGTACGGGAATACTTACCTACGTAAATATAGTACATGAATACTTACCTACGTAAATATAGTACGTGAATACTTACCATCGTAAATATAGTATGTGAATATTTACCTACGTAAATATAGTATGTGAATACTTACCTACGTAAATACAGTACGTGAATACTTATCTACGTAAATACAGCACGTGAATACTTACCTACGCAAATACAGTACGTGAATACTTACATACGTAAATATAGTACGTGAATACTTACCTACGTAAATATAGTACGGGAATACTTACCTACGTAAATATAGTACGTGAATACTTACCTACGTAAATATAGTACGTGAATACTTACCTACGTAAATATAGTATGTGAATACTTACCTACGTAAATACAGTACGTGAATACTTACCTACGTAAATAGAGTACGGGAATACTTACCTACGTAAATATAGTACATGAATACTTACCTACGTAAATATAGTACGTGAATACTTACCATCGTAAATATAGTATGTGAATATTTACCTACGTAAATATAGTATGTGAATACTTACCTACGTAAATAGAGTACGTGAATACTTACCATCGTAAATATAGTATGTGAATATTTACCTACGTAAATAGAGTATGTGAATACTTACCTACGTAAATAGAGTACGTGAATACTTACCATCGTAAATATAGTATGTGAATATTTACCTACGTAAATAGAGTACGTGAATACTTACCTACGTAAATACAGTACGTGAATACTTACCTACGTAAATACAGTACGTGAATACTTACCTACGTAAATATAGTACGTGAATACTTACCTACGTGAATATAGTACGTGAATACTTACCTACGTGAATACAGTACGGGAATACTTACCTACGTAAATATAGTACGGGAATACTTACCTACGTAAATACAGTACGTGAATACTTACCTACGTAAATATAGTACGTGAATACTTACCTACGTGAATATAGTACGTGAATACTTACCTACGTGAATATAGTACGGGAATACTTACCTACGTGAATATAGTACGGGAATACTTACCTACGTAAATATAGTACGTGAATACTTACCTACGTGAATATAGTACGGGAATACTTACCTACGTAAATATAGTACGGGAATACTTACCTACGTAAATAGAGTACGTGAATACTTACCTACGTAAATAGAGTATGTGAATACTTACCTATGTAAATATAGTACGTGAATACTTACCTACGTAAATAGAGTACGTGAATACTTACCTACGTAAATAGAGTACGTGAATACTTACCTACGTAAATACAGCACGTGAATACTTACCTACGTAAATATAGTACGTAAATACTTACGTGACTATGTTAGAGGTACGTTAGATATAGGCTACGTTGGCTGACGGTGACTCCTACAGCCGACGTATTGATAACGAGTGGATACCCTATTCCTACCCGATGTTAAGATGATGCCTGACGACGGAGTAACTTATTACACGTGTTTCTACAGTACAGCTAGCGTTCAGCATGTTAGCCGTTCTCCAGCATCAGCATGACGTGAACCAGATGGCACTTTTCCAGCTCCGTTGGCCAGACGCTCTGATACGTTTTAAATAAGTAAGTGATACGCTATCAATGTTTGACATACGCATAATAATTTGTTATGCATACGTTAGCGACAACACCGCTGTGGAAAAGTTGGGAGAGTTTGAGCTCATTTTCATATACGCCGGCATGTTTCTACCATACAGAACTGTGTGACAGGGCGTGTGTCTGGCGTGTTCGACGTATCGTCTGCGTTTTTTCTAGAAGAAAAACAAATCAGAGAATCACCAAAGTCATAAGTTTTCATCCTCTGTGCACCATGAATATCTGCACAAAACTCACCAACTACCATCTGTCTCGCCACGAGCGAGGCTATAAAACATCAGTAATCTAAAATATAACCACTTCCTCGGTCAACTCTCAGGAAAATCTGCTGGATTTGGATCTTTTTCAGCAAGTTAACCCGTCAGAACACGATCAACTCTTCACATCGGCTGTTATCAGCTCTTATCCATCTTCCTGACAACAGGAAGTAATCGGGGTCACGGGGAATATGGGGCCGATTTTGACAAACAAGTGATTGTATAATCTCTTCCAAAACATTGAGGGGGTAAGATTAGAAAGAGTTTTAATAGAGTGCTGTTTCTTTTTGGAGCGTTATTACACACTTGACTCATGACCTCGGAGTCCTTATTTAGAAACGTCTCAGGATGAAATTTAATCTCAGCAATTTGCATAGGTAGCAATCCAGGCCAAGATATTTCTAAACCTTCATGTGGAAAACTCCCAGCTCCGAGCCAGCAGACGACTCCTAATTCCTCATTGTCATATTCAAAGTAAATGTTCCAACATTTTAATCCCTCGACAGCTGAGAGTGTCGGGCTTCTCTGAACAGCACGGAAATATTCAGAAACCACTGCTGTGAGCATGACTGCAGCAAACATTCTGACCTCTAGGAGGATCGGAAGCAAGAGGCCGAAATGTGCTCATTAAAGTAGTCGGCTAAACAAACACACAGCAGCAGAAGGTGCAGAAAGGACCGTGACGTGGCTGCACCATCGCTCCGTCACTTGCCTGATGTCGAAAGACCTGAAATGACTTGAAATGACCTGAAATGCAACACAAAGTAGGACACGCAGATCATATTTAAGATAATCATGCCTCATTTAAAGCTCTTGTGGTTTTAACGAGTTGGCAAGACTTCCATCGTTATAGGTGATGATTTTACTTTAGATCTGGAAGACTTCACTGACACTATGGATTTAATGACATGTAAAGTAAATACATTGATTTTGTAAACTGTGTGCCGCTTGCACAAAAAGCTCCAGTTGCAAAAAAAAAAAAAAGATAACCCTGATTTTAAGCTAAACTTTGGAACAGCTGGCTGCACCTAAGCCGGTATGTGGCCGCCTAACAGGTTTATTTTGTATGTTTAAGAAAGTCTCAAGAAAGCAAGTCAATAGAAGAAGAAAGTTTCTTGTGAGTAAAAACACTCCCCCCCTGCAATAAAGTTGAACAAAATATTATTTTATTTGAACGGGAGAAGGTTTCCTGATATCAAACAAGTAAATAAAATGTTTCTGCAGAGTTCAACAAACTAAAATGAAGTTTTTAACACCATATACAGAATGACAAAACATAAAGCAATAACAATAAAGCTATTATCTTATTAAAATCATGAATTAAATGTCATTTTTGTCTGTATTTCAGAGCTTTATATAACATTACTACTATTACTAATTAATTAACATGACCTGGACCAAAGAACGTGTGGATGAATTAACCAATTAGAAAAGAATTACTTAAATTTAGCAAATTAAATGCAACTTTTTTAAATACCTTTCAAGGCTCTTTGTTTAAGAGATTGACTTCACTGCTTCTTCAGATCGTGAATAATGAATATTTGTGATACTTGTTGCAGTTGTTTGTAAAACACACTCACTATCACCAGACAACCAGAGCATTACAGAGTAAACACTGCCATCTGCTGGCGCGAAGGTGCAAATCATATACACGTCAACTCATTAATAATAATAAGACACACTTTTATCAAACTAATATTTGTATTGAAGGTTACAGAGCATCGATCAAAACAAGTAAAATTTAAATTCAGTGGCATAAGTGGGTCTAAATGGTCTCTTGGTTGTACAGTAAATACATGACATTTCATAACGTTCGATATATTCATAAAGATGTATCATTGTTTTAATTTATCCCGGTTAACATGAAACTAATTCATCTTTGAATTAACATCCTGGTACTTTATGGGACCTTCTGACTATGTGCCTTTGACATGTTAGTGGATCCATTTACACAACGTTACAATGAATTCCTCACTACAGATGTTTGGTCCCAATAACACATGTACTCCATTCACGCTCCTCAAACTCACCATGTGTGATATATAAAATCACACATACATAGTGCCAAATTGGGACGGCTGCACCCTAACCTGTTAAGATTCTTTGGTGTGAATGTTACCAGGTTCATTTCTCACGGGCAGAATTGTAATACATTCAGAGTGATTGTCTTCGTGTGTATTTTAGAGAATGAAGTTTATGACTGCAGGAGGAAGGAGGGGGGGGGGGGGGTTCACACGAGTCTATGATCGCTTTTTTCTGTTCTCAAAGCTTCTGAAGTTGGCCGGCCTAATCTTCATCTCTGCAAATTCAATTGAGTGTTCGTGGCCCTTCCAGTGGAACCAGTTGATCCCCTGCAAAACACACAGAGTACAAACGATGGTCGTCTTTCTCTACATCTTACATCCACCGACTCATTTGTTTCTTGCACGTACCTTACTGTGACTGGTGTCACCGTATTTCCCCATGAGGTTGACACGATGACAGTTTTTATACCAAAAGGCTCCTTTGTAGGACAAGGCGCAGTTGGTTACAGCAATATCGTTATCGTTGTCGTAGGTGGAGAAGGGGCGACCCTGGTGGTACGTCATGGAGTCACCTGGTGAAGACGTCGACAGTAAAGCTCATGTGAACATGTAAATAATGTCATAGTGGCTTTTATTAAAGGAGTAGATTGAGAGATTTGCTGAGATTTAGATCCACCGTTATATCTGTGCGTTTAGTTTAGCTACAGCGAGGAGACAATTAGCTTA